>NC_135565.1:20349708-20669708 GCF_964340395.1 Glandiceps talaboti | reverse complement strand
TACAATGTTTAGTAGTCTATGTACCCTGGACTACTGTTAATTTGTTAGGTTAATATTTACTGGTCTGTATGGCCTGGACTACTAACTGGTCTGTGTGGCCTGGACTACTAAATTCAAGCCCTGTAACAAACATGACATCATGCAAGACAACATTTCAGCGTTATTCATTGTCGTCAATGACAATAAATATCAAACCATGAACTTTGCTGACCATAGTTTATCACTTAGCAACCGAAATATGAGATTGCACAAATAATGAGGTATAAAGTATCTCACCTTGTCTAGATTATTGTAGAAGTCTACATTACCAGCACATAGGTATCGTCCTAGTAGAGTGGCATGGGTTGTAAAGATAGTAGATACATCAATATGTCTGGTTCTAATAAGTACTATAGCAATACCAGCTAACCATTCATGAAAGTGTGCTATTATCATTGGGTTGCTATCAGAGGTGAACTGGGCACGGAACTAGAGAGAAAAAATGGAAAAAAACAAATTCAGCCATGCATACAATACAAACGTTTTGAACTTTGAGAAATAATATGTCAACTCTCCTTCTGACATCATAGTTTTATGAAGAATACATTTTGTTCGCTACGACTTTATGTTTGCTACAACTTGGAAGAATACAACCCCCCCCCCCCCCCCCCCCCTCTTTCTGGTTTTCACACAGACTGTACTGTAATGGAGATCAGTCTGTCATGGACACTGTTTTGTCATGGAGATGAAGTTGTCATGGAGACTAGATTGTCATAGAGAACATGCTGTCATGTAGACTAGACTGTCAATGGAGACAAGTTGTCATGGACACTAGACTGTCATAGAGAACTGGTTGTCATAGAGATATGGCTACCATGAAGACTAGAGTCATGGAGACAAAGAGAGCACTCAATAACTCTCTGTATTATCTTTTCTTACATCTTATCTACAAAGCCATCAAGAAAATCTTACCTCTCCCAAGAACCATGTTATCAAGAAACCAAAGATAATGGCATCATTTGCTTCCCTGTCATGCCATGGAATTCCAATATTGGAAATGTCCCAGAATTCATTCTTCCATTGATCCAGCATCCATGCAGCAGATCCAATGTCAAACAGAATAACTTTAGGATAGCCATCAATCAGCCATCTACCAAAGGTAATCTGTCAGTGGAAATCAAACAACAGGTCTTAGATGAAGACCCTACACAGTAATACAGTATCACTGGCCCAAAAGGCAGCCATATTGTACATCATAAATAGCAATACTGTATGACTGCAGTGCCTCAAAAGGCAGCCATATCACAATTTTAGCAAATCAAACAAGTTCAACACAAAGACACAGGCCCAAACTCATATGTGCTGACACTAAAACAGATATAATATTCACAACACATTTACAATATTACCAAGTACCTTATCAGCTCACTTACCTTGACACCTCTGTTTCATACCATTCAGTTCACTTACCTTGATACCTCTCTGTTTCATACCATTCAGTTCACTTACCTTGATACCTCTCTGTTTCATACTGTTCAACGTATTCCTAAGATATGGATTATCAGGTTCGTCCATGATTTCAACTTCTGTTCTAACACAGGCTTCATTGTAAGGTCCTAGTAGTGTGTATTGGTCACCAAGTTCTTCAATAGTTTCACCAGCCTTGGATCGTATCACAGTGTAGATACCACCAACTGAAATAAATTGGGAGACAAAAGTATAGTCAGACTTATTTCTGTATTACTACTATCAACTTAGATATTTTGCTTGACAAATAGCACCTTGGTAATTTATTCAACTATGACTCTTGAAACCTTGCAAAGAAGGAGTACTGCACTTACATGTATTTGAGCATTCTGGGGGATTTCTTGCAAGGGGTTGTGGGAAAACCCTACAGGAAATGACATCACATCACCACAATCTCTTTGTCTGTCAGATGATACATGATACTTTACTGCAAGTGAAGGCAAGGCAGAAGTTGACTGGGAGCTATTGGGGGTCAGAGGTCATACTTGTTTATGCAATGAGGACAGTAGACCCAGATCGGAAGCTACATGTATGGGCCCAGAGTTCAGAATACTTTTGTGCAAGCTGAGGCAATGATTGGCAGCTATTGGGGTCAGGGGTCAAAGTTTAAGGGGTCATATTCACCACTGTATCCTGTCCGAAAAGTTAGAATGTTGTGTTGTATCAGATGTTATAACTAGTCGTTATGTAACTATCCATACTACATTATACAGGTAGTACCAGATGCTAATACCAGTTGAGTAATAGTTACTATTTCAATGAATCATTATAATCACACTATCAATATGACACACCATACATAACAAATATTACCATTAGCTCAGATATGAGCTGAATCACAAGAAAATTTGGATTTCTAAAAATTCATAGCCTTGTAAATTAATGCATTAAACATATTGAATAACTGTAGGCCCAGTTCTAATCAGGATTAAAGTTTAGACATAAAATAGAATTTATCTGGCAAATATAATATAGAAAATGTTGGTCCAGATCAAAATAATCATTCTATGTAATCCTTCTGGCACCTCTATGATGAACGCTAATTAATACAAGAACCTAGGATTGAAAACACAATCTTAAAATAACAAAAACAGGACTACCAGTACAACAAATGCTGACTCTAAAAGTTCACCCAGAGTACAGTGTGATTAATATACATTTATATCAAATATTACTACACTTTTTAATTTTCGTTATTGTATTATATTTGTATTTTTTCCATGTGGTTTGTTTTGCATTATGTGTTTATATGTGTGCATAGCTAGCAGGGCTTAATAACACAGAACAGCTGATCTAATTAATTATGCATGCATGGTTTTGTTTACAAGGACAGATTATCAATCAATACAACATGGTCTTTAATTCATGAGTTGTTATTGTCTATTCTTGAAATTGTTGACTTGAAGAAATACATTGTATAATTCACTGAGCTACACCATAGACCCTCCGGAGGGTCTATGGCTACACCTTGTGTGTTGGACCATGGACGTAAAAGGGGAGATCTCCCTAATACAGTCAATGTTGGACCATGGATGTACAAGGGGAGATCTCCCCTAATACAGTCAATGTTGGACCATGGATGTACAAGGGGAGATCTCCCCTAATACAGGCAATGTTGGACCATGGATGTAAAAGTGGAGATCTCCCCTAATACAGTCAATGTTGGACCATAGACCCTGAGGATCTATGGTTGGACCTATGTCAGAACTCAAATAAAGAGCATTTACTTGTCCTGTACAAGTGATTTGAAGCACTCATGGGCAAGTGATTTTAGAAACTACTTGTCCCAATAGACAAGTAGGATTTCTCATGGTTTTCAATTTTAAAACCTCTGCTTACTCATTCTAATATAAGTGAAATATTCCTGTATCTGTAGAAACTTTCAAAGTGATATTTTAACATGTGACTAGAAGCAAATGATTAGTCTGCTTAGATTTCCTGAATTTACAGTTTACGCTAAGATTAACAAAATTCCAAACTCAAACTGGATGTAACATTATGGCAACTCACTTGCTGACACAGGCTGATCAAAAGGGACATGTAAATAAATTTACCAAAAACATATCCACTTTGTGAATAAGTACAGTGTTTTTGCTATATTATGGGCGGTAAGTAGGCAAAATCTACCAGGGTTCCCATATCATTTTACCTGGGTTCCCAAACAAAATTACCATAGACTCTATGGGGCAACACTGCAATTTTTACCCCTTTCTCCCTTTCTGTTACCAGGTCTCCTTAGCAAGAAAACTGAAGTACTTTCAGATTTGGACCAGTACTTTTGAATTTCTACTTGTCCAATATAGGTATGCAAGAATATTTGAGCCCTGTATGTAGTACATTTCGTAAATTTAGAAACCTTGTCATTGACTACACAGGAATTCTATATCTGATGTTGATAACCCATGCACTCATAAATCACCTATGGACAGGTCTTACATACCTTTAGTATACTAATACTATACTTTAAGGGGTAGATTGAGAGCATGCTATTACACAACTAAATCACAGTTTGCCTACCTCTGTGTGTCACAGTATAATACTATATGCTGTCCAGTTCTACTGTATAGTAAATACTGAATTATCATGGCTATGTATTACCTGGAATCCATACTGTCCTGTTCTACAGTATAGCATGGCTATTTGTAGCCTGGAATCCATACTGTCCTGTTTTACGGTATAGCATGGTTATTTGTAGCCTGGAATCCATGCTGTCCTGTTCTACAGTATAGCATGGCTATTTGTAGCCTGGAATCCATACTGTCCTGTTCTACAGTATAGCATGGCTGTTTGTAGCCTTGAATCCATACTGTCCTGTTCTACAGTATAGCATGGCTATTTGTAGCCTGGAATCCATACTGTCCTGTTCTACAGTATAGCATGGCTATTTGTAGCCTGGAATCCATACTGTCCTGTTCTACAGTATAGCATGGCTATTTGTAGCCTGGAATCCATACTGTCCTGTTCTACAGTATAGCATGGCTGTTTGTAGCCTGGAATCCATACTGTCCTGTTCTACAGTATAGCATGGCTATTTGTAGCCTGGAATCCATACTGTCCTGTTCTACAGTTTAGCATGGCTGTTTGTAGCCTGGAATCCATACTGTCCTGTTTTACAGTATAGCATGGCTATTTGTAGCCTGGAATCCATACTGTCCTGTTCTACAGTATAGCATGGTTATTTGTAGCCTGGAATCCATACTGTCCTGTTCTACAGTATAGCATGGCTATTTGTAGCCTTGAATCCATACTGTCCTGTTCTACAATACAGCAGAGATATCTGAAGTTTTGAAATGAAATACATGCTGTTGTATTCTATATGGTAATTGGTATACATTGCTAGCCTGCTCTTGAAATACTAACTAAGTCTGGCTAGATTACAGATTATGTGCAGGAAGGGAGGGGGGGGGGGGGGGGGGGGGTTACCTATTACTAGTGTACTAGTACTAGTAGTTGTAATTATTTCTACTTGGTAGAGCATGTTTATTGCCATGTGTTTGTGAGCTGTACTGTACATAACTATTATATAATAACTGAAGTAACCAGTACAAAGACCTAGACTGTCAATGCCATGAGATGCTAACATGGTATCATATGATCTCAGACCCATACATAAACTTTGATAAAGAGAGATCTTGAGCAGGTAGCACTAGACTATGAAATAGTGTGACTTTGATTTTCACAACAAAGCCAAACATTAAAGATCCCATGCAGACAGAGTTTAGATTTGAAAAAAAAACACAGTTATCCAGTAAATTTACTGCCAACCTTTCGTTGTCTGTTAGTTCTGTTATTTGATAAACACGGTTATTTTATAAGGACCACGCGTCATTAGTACCAGTCTACCTTGCTTGTACACTAACTTCAAAGTATGAACGTGCGCTAGTACTACGAGTACGATGAGAGGACTACGTGACTCTACGATTTACTCCAAGTTTTTACCTTTATTGGCCACTTCCCACGCACTGTAGTAGGGCGTAGCAGAGGTATAAGTCCTGAACTTATTCAATCATCAATGTGATTTGTTCAGCTCAACTGATACAAAGTTAATGCAAGAACTTGGGACTGAATCTCTGGCCTTTAATGTAAAAACTTTGAACAAATTGGCTATTTAGATCATGTTAACAATGATGCATAGTGAGTAATCATATGTATAGACGGTCTGATTACTAACTAATGTAAATTAGTTGTGTATTGTCATTTAAATTTTCGGGTAGCTAGTTATTATCTGCCATCATAAAACATCACACTATCAGAATCACTCTCTAAACACATGAAGAAGAAAATATCATACGGTTTATGAATTACTGGCAACAAAATGTGTTTTTAATGGTGAAGAAAGAAAGAAACAGAAACGTTTCTAAACAATCCCCTAGTCTAATGTCATCTTGACCTTGGTGTGGTGAGAGTGTGTAGAGCAGTTTGCAAGATGAAGTGACACTGCTTTATCTCGAGGGCATTTTTATGCTATCTGTCTGGATGCCCCAGTAGGGGGCTTCTTCAATGCCAACATTTTTGTGTGCAAATTCCTGCTATTTTTTTTAAGTTTATGACATTTGGAGCATGTACCTTGTAACTTGTAATTTAACTTTTCAAATGACCTTGTCAATCATAGCCACTGTCACGCGATATCTGACTGACAATTTAAGTGTCACTGACTGCAACGCTAGGTTGTGTGTGCTCGTAAATTTACTGCCAACCTTTCGTTGTCTGTTAGTTCTGTTATTTAATAAACACGGTTATTTTATAAGGACCACGCGTCATTAGTACCAGTCTACCTTGCTTGTACACTAACTTCAAAGTATGAACGTGCGCTAGTACTACGAGTACGATGAGAGGACTACGTGACTCTACGATTTACTCAAAGTTTTTACCTTTATTGGCCACTTCCCACGCACATTCGAACACCCATCGGTTTTCAAGACTCGCTGTCCTTCCTCGATCCTTCGGCGACAGATCAAAATCGTCGATGACATGGGCACTAGCGAAAGATTGACGCCGTACAATCGATGACATTTCGCCAATATCTGCGGAAGGTCAAACGCAGGTCGAAGTCATACCACTTAGCTTATTAGGAAATAAGACAGTTGAACTTTGACATACACATTTTGCTCCCCAGGCAAGTAAAATAAACCATTACACTATCAAATCATGCATGGGCCATGTAACTGATCACCCACGGCACATGCTTGGACGAATAATGTTGTTGTCGAAGTTTCTTTAAGTCACGAGTTTGCTAGCTGCGCTGTGAAAGCTGAACAAAACAACGGAAAAGTCATACGGGTAACTTTTTAGTGAATAACCACGCGTTCTTTTGTTGTTTTTTTCCTTCATCTTTTTACCTCACAGATTTTAGGCAAGATATCAACAACTTGTGTGAAAAAATCAAAGTAAAACAATTATTTTGTCAAAAATGTTATTTGTTTCATTATTTTTGTTTCATATTTGGTTTGGTGTATGAGATGGCGCAAAACTTGAAATTGGCCGAACGTTCACAGATACATTCAACACCAATTTATTTCTTGCCATTGCTTTTCCCGGATCCCTAGCCCCCGGGGGGGGGGGTACCACTGGTGGTCAGATCTGGTAGGGGTGTATGGCCAATGCTGTCAACTCCAGACCCCATTTTAGACCAATCTTGACCCAAAACCAATACCCCATTTTTAGACCAGACCCAACAAATGTGAAAAAGGGGACGCCATTTTAGACTCATTAGCTCAAAAATGACAGTACCCATTTTAGACCAGAGGGCAAAAAACCGTACCCCAAAGGGCGGCACGTATACGTATACCCAATTAATGGGAGTTACCCCCCCCCCCGGGATCCCGAGCCTTTCTAAACTCCTCATAGCAATGAACCTCACATCCCTTGGTAGAGTCTCTAAACTCCATAAATCATCAGAGTCTTGTGTATGATTTTTCCACAAATTGCATAGACCCTACCACAGTCGTAGGTGGCGCTTCGCCGATCAACGTTTGTGACGATGTGTGTGTACGCGATAAGGAGTGTACTAATGTCCAAAGAGACGTGTTATCAAGTCTATCTAATACAATTATAGGAGTCACACTAGTAATACCTTAAACGGCGGTTTCTGGGGATTTTCTCTCTTTATTTAAATGTTTTTAAAACTGTTTTCGTGAATGGCACGTGACCTGAGTGAGTGAGTGATTGCTAGCCGTCGGAGTGAACACTAATAAAGTCCATAGGAGCCTACTAGTAACTCTGGAAAAATAACAAAGAAAATTTGAGAAAATTTTCTTTTACGAAACTAAAACTGAATAACATTAACAACCTCAAAACATTTGAACAATATGATATTTTTTAAGAGCCTCCAGGGGAACTGGTGTCAGTCTAGTATTACAGATACGATTATAGTATATGTTACATGTTGCTGTGAACGGATCTCACTATGCGTTCTCTTCTTCTTACACATACACTTGATATATTAAATGGAGAAGATTTTTCTTTATACTGGCAGCATACAGGTATAAGGTGGGGTATATACTTAGTACCTAATATATACCCATCGATCCATACAAGCAAGTTACGTACCCCTGTGTGTCGTGTGTGTGGCATGGATTGTCAGGGCGCCACCAACGATTGTATTTCAGTTGCATTCTCGTGAATTGTGAATCAAGCCAGTTATTGACACTTTATAAAGAGTAAAATGAAAGATGTCTTATCAATATTGCCTGTACTTGTTTCTACGATTTTGCTGGGTCTCTAAGTAACACAGCCTTAGTTTTATGATTTATAGTGAAGTTAGAAAAGCCTACAATTTCTCATTACATTGTTATTATTTTGGTGTTTTTGCTAGTGACCTTTTACTCTGTCAGATTTCTCTTCTCTTCCACAGGGGCTTTCACTTGTAGGACACTTGTAACCCTACAAAAGGTCGAAAAGGAAAGACGTGTTACATTCATTATTATATCTGCCATAGAGGGCAGTACTCACAATATCAAAAAGAACTAACGCGCGCTCCACATCTCTAGGGAGTTACGTATAAATTTTACAACCAGCAGTTCCATATTGATTTACCTGACCTACATTCAAGTCTAAACATACTTTTATTTCATGATGTAATTATTCGCGTTGGGCTACACTGTGGCCAGAAAATCGAAGCTTGTTCTTACTCCCCCTGTTTGATGTTAAACAGAGGCATAATGATTTATATCTGAACTAGCCGCAACTGGATCGCTTTAAAAAAAAAATTGTTAGTATAATAACTAAGTGTACATCCTGAACAGTATCGCATCACCTGTGGATAATGTACTTTTGTAGCCGTATAAACAATATACCAAATACAATTGATTTTAGTGTCCACACCCCAAATTCACCGCCCCCAATCGATCACCCTTTCAAACCCGTTTCTCTCCTGCTTATGGATAATATCGCCCATTGATTGAATAGACTAATTATTGGCATTTTAACAATATTCGGTGTACGCGCATGCAGTGCATGATTATCTAATCGAAAAATGCTACTGCAATCATAACTAGTATAGTTAACATGGTGACATATTCAAAACTGAGCTTTCTCTCAAGCAACCTGCCCTCACACTACCTACATATAATATTGACAACTAATTAACACACAAATGTCTTTATATATATATATATATATATATATATATATATATATATATATATATATATATATATATATATATATATATATATATATATATATAGTTTTGGTAGTACTGGAACTCTTTCTTGGGTGTAACTCCATATAACAATATAACAATATATATACACACACACACCAGTTTTTATTTAATAGATTTTTGGTTATTTGATGAAAAGAATGTCCAGTGTTTAAAATAAGGACAAACCTATTCCCCTATTGATAATCGTGAATAATTCAAACTTTGCGAGTTAATTTCTTAAACCGGTGGACTAAGGAAAACCGACCTCGGGTTTGGCATATCCATGTGTAATTAGCTTTACTAAATATCTCAACCTCGAGAACTTTCATCCCTAAGTTATTGTTGACGCCTGGGGGGAAATCTGGTTGGTACTGTAATACGTGATGAAGGCTACATACATGTATGAGTTAGACTATCGGCTTCTTTTCATGCCTTGTTTGTTTTTTACCGACCACAAAAAATAGTTTATGATATAGGTATTTAAAGTATGTTGTCAAAAGATTTCAATAAAAGATGATTACATAAACACACGGTAACTGTTAGGGTAATGATCTTTGACATGTTGTAGGTAGTCAATGTGAAAAGTCAATGATAGGAGTTCATCAAAAACTTTTAAAAGTTTGAATTTGTTTAGACAACTATGTAAGTGATAACTGCAACTGACGTCATGTGATGTATTAGAACTGTTGATGTGATTGCATGTATAAAGTGTTTGTTTATTTCACCAAGGTTTTTCACTAATTACAGACCATTTACAAGGTGTTGATGATACCAACGTAGCGGACTGGGTCTAATGTTGACCAGTGTTCAATTTCACACGCGGCATGGTGAAGTTACGCACATTCAGTTACATAACTGTGAACAATTCAAGAACAACTACTGGGCGTTTCCTGAAAACATTCACTGTTACACCATGAGGAATGCATTCACAATTTATCTGATATCTTTGCGTTCAGTAAGTTGACAGTAGAGTCAACGGTATCTAAAACTAGGGAAACATGAAAATATGACTTTTATTTTGCTTTCACTGTCCATATTCACAGATTAACTTTGTCTAGAGACCCCTCATAGTCTATGGTTTCGACCTTTTAATTTACAGTTTATTTCTTGTCGACTACATCATGAACCGACATAATACTAGTGTTTTCAAATGTAAATAAACCATAATTGTTTAACAATGCCCTACATCATGTGACACGTGACAGTTTTTCCCGACTTCCGTGTCGAGAGCCTAGAACCCAAGCTTTTTTCCAAAATTATTTCCTCGTCGTCTATAGAATGTATCAGACCTGAGAATAGGATGATAGTTTGTAGTCATTCGTTTCAGTCAGATTCGATCATTTCCGCAAAACAGACATTTGTTTTCTCCTACGCAACGGAAAACGTTTTGGATATTGCTAACTCAAGTTGAGGCCAACATTTTTAATACCAGGATGGTTTGCGACGATGGACTTGGCAGTAACCTTGGCTACTGAGAATCTCGCGGGGTTAGAACATTGGTGGATTTTAGAATAACCTTGGAGTATTTATACTGACAGTCAGTATGGTTACTCCAAGGAATAACAAAATGATTCTTACTAATTATCCAAAGATAAAAGTTAAACATGAACGATTAAAACTAGACAGGCTATCTGATTATCGACATGGACAGTTTTATGACGACATACATACACAACTAACTTTTCCCATAGTAAAGTCCATCTTCTTTTGACACAGTATAACCTTATATTCAGAGACGATACATCACAATAACAATGAAAACTGTATGCCAATTCTCTATAAAAGTTATTATTGCGGTGTGGTATAGGTCTATCTCCTCTAAGAAAGAGAAATAGACACAGTCAGAATTGCGTACACAAAAAGATCACACAGCTACCATTGCTGGATATCATTACACTTCTTTTATTCTTATTTTTCTTTGTAGTTTTCTTAAATGATTGCTCAACCAACAACTGTATTTGATATGTTTGTGTACACGTGGTATTAGCGCTATTAGGCTATACGTCCCAAATAATAATAAATTAGATATGTTTATACCGATGAAATCTTAATCATCTGCTCAAAACATTTCAGGTTCTGTTCCATTATTTCGTGTAGTAGTATTGTCATGGAAACGCTAAAATCAAAGCTTCGTTTATATCAATTATAATTAAATGATCATGATAATTACGTCGACTGACGCGTCGGGATGATCACTTTGAATATTTCCATGTTCATGCTGAGTTGGTTAATTGGACAACGGCGTATAGCACTGAAAACAAATTAACAGTAGTAGCACGACTTCTTGTATATACATTTACAGTTTACATACACTATGTACCGCTTGGGGAAAGTAAACACACTTTACAACTACCACGCTGGTATGTATTATCTCATCCCCGTGATTTCCGTCAACTTTACCGTTTATTTTCTCAAGTACCTTTTCCACAAAACGGAAAGTTGTGGTCAGAATTTATCATCTTATGTTATTAACGAAATTGTAATTTTCAATTTAATTGTTTATGCTCTGTTAATAATTCCCTTTAATATGATAAACGATGATTTAGCTGGAGGTTACCTTTCTTGCATCACCACCCATTGTTCAAGTTCTAATCACATATCTTGTTGTGTATCCGTTGTCTGCTGACGAGTAATTTGCCCGAAGCGAATTGGTACCATTATGTACCGTTTTCTAAACAATCTCCCACCCTATGTCTCAAGAATAAACAATGTTAAAAAACTATCTGATCCGTTGTCCATCGGTTAAAGTTCAAAAACGTTCTCTGGAAAATGAGTAATGAGTGAAATCCCTTCCTAAAGTAGTCAACTTTTGAGTTTCGTCATCAAATGGGTCTTTCCGGTGATGCATTCAAACTCTTGATTATAATATCTGCAATTTCTTCCGCGTAAGCTAGTTTAGTAACTATATATGTACTTCGGTTATGTAAAAACGTTGGCGGCTATATGCTGTCATGTGCCGATGAGTAAAACGCGAAACGTGGTGTTGTTATGGGCGGTTAAGCCACACCCAACGTTAACCACTTTCCTTTGTCAATAATGGAATCGCCCAGAGATTGCTTGCAATTTTATGCAAATAAAGCTATTATGGTCATTCCCAAGGCGAACGCAGGGATTCTGGATAGCTGAACGTGGAGAGATCGTTTATTTTGTGGAAAAAACTTGCTTTTCTGCTGGACACAGACGTTTTAAAGGGTAAGTGGGATTCTTTATACTCAGTACCCTAACTAGCAATGTCAAAAATCACAGACATCGGCAACAAATGGATTTTCTCACGGTGAACATTTTAACCGTTTTAGAGGAAGCAAATAGGAACAGATACAGTCTGTCAACGCAACGTCTTGGCTAGTTGGGCGGGTCACAGCTCGAGCTGAACACACTGTGAACAAGTACAGCTATCTGTTCTTGTCTCAGGTTTTCAGAACAAAATGTTTGATTTCATTTCCTTCAGTGAAATGCTTCCATATTGCATGCCATTGCAGTGCACTTATGCACATTTTACATGGCAGCGACTGGCAACCGATAATTTTAGAACTATTATAAATGGTTGTCAGACGTGATAACAAGCTAAACGTTACAATTACCACCGTTACGTCACGTCAGTTCACACTTTTGTCTAATGTTTCGGCAAATTATCGTGTATCAGTCAAAATAAACATTTAAGATGAAATCCTTGTTTCGCCAACTGTTTTACAAAGTGTTATATTTGTTAATGTTTTAGCCACTCTGAAATACTTGCCCTGTGTGGCAGTGCTGAAAAGGTGTCACTTTTTACGGTTGGCCAACACAGCGACATTTTATGGTGACCTTGAATGTAAGCCAGTATCGTCGTTTAACGTGCAGATAAAATGTTCTCGTAGTCGTAGAGAGAGTTGCCTGTAATTCCACTTATCTGTAACATCCGACCCTTTAAATTACTGAAAACCGTATCAAATTACGTAAGAATCAGAAAGGCGCTTCAGGCGCTGATACTGTCAGCTGTCTGGGTACGTACATTTGAAATTCAACTGTTGTGCTTTGCTTTGTTTTGGTTCATTCATTGTTGAGTTCATATCATTATTATATATACAGGATATCTCGAACTCTGTTTATTTCTTAGTTACCCACTTAATCAAATTGAAACAATTTGACACATGCGGTTGTTGATTAGAAAGTGTTACAATTAATATGGCCGAGTGGCTTCCAAGAGGCCATGAGAAATAGATAAAATTATGTATGTCAATTTTGTCTGTGTGTATATAGTTTATACGGAGAGCTTCGTGTAAATTTGATGAGCTTCTTTGACTTTTTAGTGCTGGTATGGCCATGAGGTTTGGCTTTGATGAGCTCTGATTGCATTGTTTACAGCTATTGTTTCTGTATGTATGGGGTGAATCACTCACAATTGAAAATAGGGTGTGTGTAAAGAGCTTATGTAAATAGTACGGTGGTTTGTAGGTTCATATCATGTATTGGCATTTCATATGCCATGCCTCATGGCTTGCAAAATGTGTGACTAATGATAATGCATGGTATTTTAGCACAATATGAGAAAATGACAATTGGGTGAATTTAATTAATGAGGGGACATTATAACATTGGCTACATAGATTAATAAATAGAACATGGTGGGTGGAGAGCTAGAACTATTTATATAGTTTCAATTTGAACTCTGACCTAGTTGAAAAATTAGAAAATGTAATAAAATGCTTGAGTGAGTTTACTATGAGCTAAAATACAGGGACCCTTGATGGTGCAAAGTGTCCTGGCTATTAAGCACAACTAAAAGAACTCTTATTGTAGGAAGGAGAAAGGCTGTAGTATTAGTTGATATTAATTGATGATGGTAATATAAGCTGAGGAGAATATACAGCACAATATATGTGAGAGGTAAAGTTAGTGTCATGTTACAACTTGGCATTGTGTGCTTGTGTTTTGTACTCCAGTAAACTGCATGACAGACCTTCAGGCATCCACAACTTATCAAATCATCTACCTTGCTTAGCTACTTTTATCGTACTTGTAGAAAGTGTTTAAGATATTTAATATTTCACTGTTTGTACTGATAGTTGAAAATATTGGTAACAATGAATATGTGCAGTAAAATTTGCAGATTCATAATCATGTAAAATTATTTTTATTGAACCACTGTTAAAAATGTAGTTAAGCAATTTTGTACTTTTAGCAATAGATTTTAAAATCCTGTTAACAGGCGAAAGAAATCTGATAAAATTGGTATAGATATTTACTCTCTACATGGTAATTTTGAAAGGGAACAGCAGGGTAAATTTTACCTACTTATGGACAAATAGATTTTACCTCCTTAAGGACTCTTAACAAAACACTTTATTTAAATTTTGACAGTACTTATTGTGTACACTGTATATTGACTTAAAGGATATTAAGTATTTAAACAGAATGCCACTAACTGTCTGCACCAAGTTATTGGAAAATCAAATCATAAATTCATAAAATTAATAAACAAATTTACAGATGGCAATTTTATAAATGATGAAAAATTATTGCTAATAATTGAAACCTTTGCTGTTTTCTTTTGCCTTAAATTGTAAATTGCACAAGCCTAGTCTAATTGGAACATAAAAATGACAGAAAAGTTATAAAATCATGTAATTTATGTACAGTAGACAAGACTTTTGAGGCTTGTTCTGAGCATTATTTCTGTAATATTTTTAATTTGTTATTATAAATTTTTAAAATTTGTTCAAAATAAATATGAAAATGAAATAAAATTAGGAGTTTGACAATTTATGTTATGTACTATGCGATGTCGAATAAGAAAATAAATATTTATTAGTTTACATGTTTACGACAATTTGTACAGTATCTGATATCAATTGGCAAGACAAAGTTGTTCTCGGATTTATTTTATGTAATCCAACAAGTTAATTTGCAAGAGTTAGCCAAAATCAATGAAAAATGACAAATTTGTGGAATTGTTATTGTGTACATGTTATGGCAAAGTGGAAAATGACAGTACTTTGAAACATATGTTTACCACAATTTGTGTCATCAACTGTGGGGCCAAGGACGATACATGAACTGGTGTGAATGTTTGAATAAGTAATTTGAATCTAGAGACTAGTTAAACATTCCAGAATAAAGTGACCTAGTTAACGCTATCGTGAACATCTTTGTCAGTAAATAAATGATCATAACTTTGAACTTGACAAGATATTGTCTGTTTTCTATGATTGATATACTTCAAGTCTCTCTAGGGCTGCCAAATTCTTTAATTGTCTTCTTATCATTCTTGCACCATATATTTTGATAAGTTTACTCAAGCAGACAGTTATTTATACATGCTTTGAATTTGAATAAAGATGTACAATGATGTTTTGATAGGAACCCAGACAGGCTAGGTATATGTGTAGTGACACTTAGGTCACTCCATTCTTTTCTGAATTACTTTCAACAATGTCACTAATCTCTTACCAACAATGCTAACTTGCGTTGGTGAGCTTAAACCATTTTCCAGTTCATTACTATCTAAATTGTATCACAGTCACCCTCCAGAAATGAAAGATATGTACAACAGTTTTGTTCTGAATCATAGTAAATCATATCATTGTGAATCATAGTAAATCATATCATTATGAATCATAGGAGATCATATCAACTAGATCATTATCATCATCATCATCATTATCATTAACAGAAACAACACCCCCCCCCCCCAAAAAAAAAAAAACCACCCAAAAAAACAAACAAACAAAAAACAAACAAACAAAACCCCAAAACAAGTCCAGCAAAACAAATCAACAGTTTGAAACACATTTACTAAGATCAGTATGGGTTGTAACCTGGTTGTTTACACTCTAATTATGACATATTCTAACTCAGTCTTCATTGAATTGAATAACATTCAAAGATACAACCAAAATGTTGTCTTTATACAAGCTATCGCTGAGACAGAGCATAGGTCAGTTGTTTTTTGTCATGAATATTCAGAGAATTTTCCAGTCATGCACTACGACCTTATTTTCACAAGAAAGAAAATAGAAAAACATTCCATTCAATAAGCCTTATATACAATCACATACAGACATGGCATATAATCAATAACAGACAGTTTGTCCCAGAGCTGTAAAATGGGCGTCGAATCACAACATGTTTTTTCCCCCACAGTATTACTATCAGGCGCTGGATACAGAGAAGGGAGGATGTAATCAAATTTTCATATTTTTCTGCGAGTTTTACCCGAAGGCAGAATTCATACTTATAATAACAATGTTCAGTTATTTAAAAAAAAAATTTTCCTAAAATGGTGACACAAAAGAATTGATATAGTATGCACTTATTTAAAAAAGAAATTTATGAAAGGTTTTCCTTAAGGAAGAATTGATACATTTTTGACAATGTACATCAATTTTTGTAGAATATTCCAAAATGTTTACACAAAGGGAAAATTGATATTTTATGATATTCTGCTATACCTCCTTTTTTCAAAAATATTTACACAATTGATTACAAGTTTTACAATCGATGTCCTGATATATTTGAAGTTACAAACATAAGGAAGGACTTAGACTTACTCAAGTCTACAGGCTATTTTCAATCTTTATTTAATAGAATAAATTCTGAAACTCAATTGTGTTATTTTTCTTTAGTGTGAACTTTTCACCTGAGTGGGTGATTGTGAAACAGTGGTGAGTTCGTGTATAGCCCTCCTTAGGAGACTGCTATAAGTGGGGAAAAAAAAAGAAATCCTGACCACATTTTTTCTTCATCATATTTGAAATGAATAACAAATTTAAATATTGAAGATTATAAGACAATATATGAAATATAACATGGGGAAATTGAACCTGAATGGGGTAATCTGGTAAAATTAAAAAACGTAATTTAATCACAACTTCTACGTGTGAGACCTTGTGAAATGATTACACCCACATTTTGTACCCTGAAGAAAAACAAAGTTTGGCACAGAGTCAGCATTGTGATGCAAGTAGACATTGTATGAGCTAGCTGCTGTTTGTTTTCTAGCAACAATGAGGTAAGCAGTAGTTGGAAGTACGTTGTCGCTTTACTTCACTCTACAGGTCCGTGTGATGTATGTCATCACGCTTACACACACAGTATGTGATCTATCACATCGACCATCGACCCTGTTTTTGTTTAGCCACTAAAGCTAGACTAGTTGAGTGACCTGTCAAGTCTTCTTGCTGGGAGTTCAAAACACTGTTGATACAGATTTCAAGTGTCTTTTCACATTTAGAAGTAAATTGTTATGATGACGGTTGGAAAGGTTGTAGCCATGTTGCTCTTTATATACTGATTGTAGAGAATTCATTGCCCTTTTAAAGTTTACTCTCTCTACTTCAACCATGGATTGTTGACCCCCTTTCATGATGGGACTACCATGTATGAATATCAACTTCTTCACTGAGTTAAGGATGCTCAAGACAAGACAATGGTTGACTCGTAATAGTGGTCATACTAGAAAGGTTAAGGGTACTCAACACAATCATGGATACAGTGATCACACAGTTCTACTGAGTTAAAAGTGCTCATAAGTTTGTAATTTAATTATATACAGAAAACACTTATTTATTAAGGTGCGGTGCCCAAAACAAAACGTCCATGCTTTTGGTAACAGGGATGGTGACGTATTGGAGGTCTAGGGTACTATATCCATCCTCGCAAACCACGACCGTTTTATGGTACCGTTCTTAATGAGCCGGTCCGGACTGGGGAGAAAAAATAGCTCTGGTTTGCGAGAATAACTGTATCCAGAGACATGTATTTTTTTAACTGCTCATAGATACCCATTTGTACAAAGTTAACATTAGACTGTCGACAGTCGTTTTTTTGCTTTATTTTTTGCTACATTTCATCTAAATCAAAGTCGTTGCCTCGCTCCGTAGCACTGAATACTAATACATACTACGTCCCTCACTTTTCAATCAGCATGCGGTTATAGTATTGCTCCGAATCGGAGCGAGGCGATGACTTTAGATATAGATAAAACGTAGCAAAAATGGCCTGAACGAGTGTCGACAGTCTAGGTAAACATTACAAAAGACACTATTTATTTTTGTACAGTTAAAGGTACTTAAAATGAGACATCAATGTTTGCAGCAGTTAGAGGGCCCAAGACAAGAAGGTCATGTTTGAATAACATGTAAATATATGTGTATGTGAAGTGAAGGGTAAAATTTAGTTATTAGATACAATTTGTGTGTGTTGTATTAACTTAATTACAATGTCTCCCCTCCACTGTCTATGGTTCTACTGAAGGTCATATTTGACATGCACAACTGTAGAGTACAAAGAACAGGTCATGAAAATAAAACTATGAAAATGACAACCTCTTTCTAATTTTGCTTAGCTACAAGCCTCTGCTGTGTTAGTGTCCTTGCTTGGGGGGACTTCATGTCCAGAATGCCATTTCTCTAGAACATATTCGAAAAAAAAATTGCAAAAATTGTGAAATCTCACCAGAAATAGTGGATGCGGAATTTGACATCAACTTAAAAAGACAACATAAAACTGTAATGGCTGTACATTTGATGGGAGGAAACCAAAAACACAGAGACCACATGGAAAACAACATAAAACCTAAATACCTGAACTAGACAGTCACATATGAAAAAAAAATATTATAAAATAAAAAAAAAAATCTACCAACCCCACCTATTCTAAATTGAGCGTAATCAGAACCACACAATTTTTTTTGTTAGGCCTTACACACAAATGTTTTGCCAGTTCATTTTAGCGCTGGATATACATAGTTGTGCTACACTGTTGTTCTTAATTTGCCACTTATTTCAGTTAATTTACAAACCCCCTTCGGTTACTCATACTTCTTGGCTGAACCAAGAAAAATATTGGTGAATATCATCTTATTATATAGTCAGCCAGATCATGAGAAACACAGAAATAAAAAAATTCACCCTTAAACTCATAACCTATTTATCTGTAACATATTAGATGTACTTGATGAAGTGTAATTGATGAGCTAAAAGTAAAACCTAGTAATTTCTCAAAATATTTACATACAATGTTTGTAGAATGAATGAAGATCAATCCAACTACAGAGAATGCATTTACTTTATGTATATGTGTGTGTGCATGTGTGGTGGTTGGGGGTGGGGTTGGGTTGGGGTGGGAAGGGGTGGGGACAGCTAGAACTTGAGATATTAATTTGACACGATTAATTTCTATATGAATCTGTAGGCATTACATGAAATTTAATCTATATACATAAGTACTAAGTAGGTATTGTATTGTCAGGACATTTGGTATATATGTTATTCTGATTGAATTGGAAGCTATTTTAAGAATTTACTTTTTGACATGATTATTCATTCAGTTGTCATAGCAACTGACATGTAGTAGATCCTTGATATGAAAAGGTGTTACCAGTCGTCTGGACATTCTATTCTCAGTCTCTGCTAAATTTACATATTGTATCATAGCAACAACTAATTTATGCAAAAACTGGGGTTAGTAGTTTTTGGAGTTTGTTTACAGTTTAAAAAGATACCTATTAGTTTTAAAGCATACAGCATTTTACTGAGGTTTTATAACCCTTGGAACAGAGATAGTCGGTTGGGGGTGGAGAGGGGAGGGGGATGGTACAACTTGCAAAGATTATAGTATAACAATATTAATTACATGAAAGGTAGGAAACACCTGTAAAATACCTGTTACATATACATGTATGTATGTATATAAAAAAAGATGTGGCATGCAGTTTTCATATGTAAATACTGTGTAAGATAAAATTTAATTTTACTGTTAGCATGCATCTGAAACAAACTAAATAATAACAAAGGTATTAAATGTCCTTGCTTGATGAAATATTGGTGAAATCTGAAACAAAAATTAAATTATGACAAAAAAAGACGTTGATGTTTGCTTAATTGTGGGGAAATTGTATCTGAAACAAAACAAATGAAGACAAATTAATCTTCTTGCAAGAAAGAAATATTTGGAAGTTTGTATGCTGAAATAAAAAACAAATTAAGATCAGAAGAAAGAGATTCTGGGAATTTGTTATTTTATAATACAGATATTGCATTACAAGTGAAGTAATTAATGATAATTTCAAATGATAAAACCCACTACTTAAATATCTGGAGAGAAGTCTAGTTATCAGCATAAACTGTGACAAATAACAAAACACTTTTTTCACGAGAATATCAGAAATAGAAAAATGATAGCAAAATACATGCTATTATTCTATTTATACACTGTTGTTCATTAATGAAATGATATTAGTGAGAGTGTATGATGTATGTGTCGACAAATTAGCTTTCCTTGGATGTTTTATCCTTGAAAGAGTGATGGCATAATTACATTAACCTAACCATATACCCTGGACAATGTAGTGAAACTGATAGGTGCTATCTAGTGTATTCAGGTATTGAACTGAATAATATGACTGAAGTCTTCTTGTAGTGGAATGTATTTAAAAGTACAGATGAGTTCTAGGTTATTCCTTTAAATGTGATTTAAGCAACAATGAAGTACAGATGAGTTCTAGGTTATTCCTTTATGTTATTTAAGCAACAATGAAGTACAGATGAGTTCTAGGTTATTCCTTTATGTTATTTAAGCAACAATGAAGTACAGATGAGTTCTAGGTTATTCCTTTATGTTATTTAAGCAACAATGAAGTACAGATGAGTTCTAGGTTATTCCTTTATCTGGTTTAAGCAACAATGAATTCTAATTCTACATCTGATATTACATTCATCAGGGTGATAAAACATAGTAATAATTAGTTCTTGTACTTTGATCAAGGGTTCTTATTACTTAAGAGTAATGTTTCGCCTGTTCAAGTCAACAGGCTTTGTCAAACTTTGTTGACCATAACAACTGAAATGTTATTCATATTAAGTAATAAGTACCCTTGGTCATGATATAAGAATTGTTAATCAAAATGAAATCTCTACATATTTATTACAAAAGACCCACACAATTTCAATAAATCATAGATTTTAAAACAAATTAGCTGTTTAGTGTTCAAATTCTCTCAAACTTTAATGTTGTGAAAATTTGTAGTCTAGAAGATCTGTCTGTGGTCTGCTTATGCAACTACTTGCTAGACGGTGGAAGATCGGTTAGTAATCTGCTTATGCAACTACTTGCTACCCCAGAGGGGTTTGTAGTTTATATGAATGGTTGAAGTGGAAATAAGGTTGGATCTTTCAGTCTAGAAAATTTTTAATTCGTGGTTTGAATTTCAAGATTTCAATTTAAGCTTTGAGTAAGGAGAATGTACTTTTGACAGCCAATGAGACACCATGCATTGGTTAACACCAAAAATGGAAAGGAATATAGTCTATTTTAAGGTCATAGGATTTTAAAAACAGCAGCTGATAAATCTATTACCAGTGCTACTGCTAGTATGTGCAATATCCTTCAGCTTAACTGGCCATGTCCTTGTACCCATCTAATGTTGAACATGGCTCAAAGTTTGGATGACACTATGTTGTTGTGCATGTCACGCGCTTCTTAGTTTTTGCTGTATTTAAAGCTTGCACAATTCTGTTGTGTTGTTGTACCATGGTACCCTTCTGAAGTTCTTAGCTTGCTTAAATTTGCATAACTCTGCTATGTTGTTGTAATTGGTACCATTCTGAAGTTCTTGGCTCTAAGTTTGATTAACTCAGCCATGTTAACATTGTTGTAAATGTCATACTTTTCTAAGCTCTAAGTTTGCATGACTGTTATGTTGTTGTAGATGTCAAACCCCTTCTACTAGCTCTAAGCTTGCATGACACTGAAATGTAGTTGTACATGTACCCATCTAAGTTTCTTGGTTCTCTAAGCTTGCATGACATTATTCAGTCAAAGTGTAATAAACTCATTGAAATGAGATAGCATTGAAATATGTCAGTATCCAGGATATCTACACATTATCATGTCTTTGTTGGAGAATCCACGGTGTCTTTCAAACCAGCTCTGTTGAAGTAACCAGACTACTCTTCAAATTGCTAACAAAGTACTTAACATTCTATTTCCATGTATACAAAGTCTCCTTGTAGTAGTAGTCATTTCTCATCCAGCTTTGTCCATGTCTGGCTAAAAATGAATTTTGTATTCAGGAAAATATGTCATGTATGAAGAAGTGAAATTGATATTCTAGAATGTGATGGCAAGTCTCTCACAAAATAAGAATTGATATTCATAAAAATATGATGTACAGAAGTGAAATTGAGGCATTCAAATTGGCATTATTTAAGCATCAATATTAAATTGATATTGTATTGCATTTGATGGTAGGTCTTTCACAAAATAAGCATTTATCAATTATATTCACGAAAGTATGATGTGCAAAAGTTGACATATTGCATCCAAATTTATAAATATGTATTATTTTTAGGCAGTGTGCAATTACAATCTGTGTCAATATAATAATGTACAATATGGAAATTTGATATTATGCAAAAATGAAATTATGATATCCAAATTGATATATTGATTTAAGTTACATATTTTGACCACAGGTCTGTGGTGAGATATAGTATGAACATTTAATATGAAAGTAAAATTGCAGCATTCTGATAGAAATGTATTTATTAAATATATCTAGCCATTTTGCATACTGATAGGTCAATCTCAAAATATGCGTATATTAATGATTTGAAAATATGATATGATGTGAAACCAACTTATGACACTTATAGTAATATGATATTTATTTTTGAGTCCTACTCGTAATGCTCAATGACAAGGCTGTGTCAACAGTTTAAGATGATTACTTTTGAGTCATTGAACACAACACAATAAGGAAAATAAGACTATTAATATATTGTATTTGAAAATATAATTAAATATTATTCTCCAATATTTTTCTTCCTTCAGCCAAGGAAAATATGAGTGACCTAAGGGGCCTTTGTCTATCGACTCGTAGTGACAACCCCTTAGGTCACAAGTATTTTCTGGTTGAATGAAGAAAAATATTGGAGAATAACATAATTATACCAGTGCGAGTAATATCAAAGAAAAATCAGGGAAATTAATGACAATTTGAATGTTTTGACTTATATTTTGAATACAGCAGGGAATACATTCCATATTTTTTGTTAAGACTTGGCTTGTGCTAGTATACAATGTACATGTTGCATCATTGTTGGTTTTGTTTTGCTAGTAATATCAAAGAAAAATTGGGAAAAGTAATGACAATTTTTAACGTTCTGACTCATATATCGAACACAGCAGACCTAATGACGTAGACATGTACTGCTGTGACATAGAACGACTACAGTATATATACTCCATATTTTTTTGTTAAAATTGGCTTATGCATGGTATAATGTTGATATATGAAAGTGCAGTTGTAACTTATATTGTAATAGAATAATCCAGCCATTGTACATGACAAGTTAGCCTCAAAATAAGAATATACATGTTGGTATGAAAATATGATATGATGTGAAAGGCAACTTAGAGCACTCTATTGGAATATGATCTGTATTCCCTAGTTATTTCAAATGATGACAGATAACCTAGTCTACAAAATAGAAATATATGAAAATATGATATGATGTGAAACTTATGTTATGAAATTGTAATAGAAAAATTATATTTCTACCCCAGTAATAGTGTACATGTGACAAGTAATTGTTAGTCTTATAATAAACATTATAAACTGATCCGAAAAGAATAAATTGTATTTATATCGGGCATGAAATTAATTGAAAGCCACATAATAGTATTTTGACACAGATATGTGTTTTCAAGTTATTGGACGTTGTGACAAGTCACTGGTAACCTTAAAATAAAAATATGTAACTGGTTTGAAAATATGATATGATTTGAAAGTCATATTATAGAATTTTGACCCAGAGATGTGTTTTCAAGTTATTGGACATTGTGACAAGTCATCGCTAACCTTAAAATAAAAATATGTAACTGGTTTGAAAATATGATATGATGTGAAAACCATATTATAGCACTTTAACAGACATCTGATAAAAATGTGTTTTCAAGTTATTCCATATGATGACAAGTTGATGCCAGTCTTAAAATATTAAAGTATATAATTTGTTAAGAAAACATGATATAGGCATATGAAAGGCAAATTATATTTAATATGATATACATTCTTCAGTTTTTCTGCATTATTAATTGAATATAATCAGTTGTACAACATAATAATTTAGTCTTACAATTTATTTCTAAAATCTAACTATAAATAAATTCATAAATTTGGGAGTTCCAATGTATCATATATTGATATTGTATATTAATAGATTGTGTTAGTCAACCGGAAAATTCTTTTTGACATAAGAGTTGTTCAATTTTACCATCATCTCCAAGGAATCATCTCCAAGTCATTTTGACATGGTTCTTTGTAACACGTCCCTGGTAGCGTGATTAAAACAATATCAGTTAAATTAATATAGATTGGTTTTATAATCTAACTATTGTATCTCAGTGCTTTGATCAATTAAGGTGTATATCATGTGTTTTTAACTGCATACTTGTGTAATTATTTCTCATTAGTAGATATGTGTTGATTTTGGGTTGTGTTTGTGGCCGAGCAGTCAGCTCATATGCCTCTTACCTCTGCAGCCTGGGTTTGAACCTGCCAATGTCGGGTGGGTTTGATTAAAATTTAGCCTGGTCTGTATGCTAGAAGGGTGATGATCACTTTGACCCTGCCAAACAACAGAGGTGTTCCCTGGGCACTCCAGTTTATCCCCAGTTTTTTTCAACACTATGGCACTGCTCCTGTGGTGATCATTCAATAAATTTCAGAATTTATTTGGAGCAATAAAGATTATTATTGTTATTATTATTGTACAGTTACTTTGCAGTCTTCATTAATAGTTTTAACTTTCGTGCATACACTTTTATGTCTGTTTTGGAAATAATTCTTATATTTTATCCCAATGATTCTAAAATAATTTCATCTTTATGGAGATGAACAACAGTTGAAATTATAAATTGCTACGATTATAACTAATATGTGAAATAAATGTGTAGAAAATAGTGCAATTTTGACTATTATATTTGTTAGATGTTGTATTGGGGTATAAAGCATTGACATAAATACTAAGAGTGTAAGACATATTTTGTGTAAAAAAATTCTTGGAAAAGGTGATCTGTGTACAGTCTCTCTGAGGAATAGTATCTCTTTGTATGCTTTGACAGTTTATTTTCTTGCCACACCCAAGAATTGATCATCTGATGAAGTGAAGCAGAAAGATAGATGACTCTGCCGCCACTTCAAGGTGTTTGTTATTCCTCACCTCCAGTGATAGCCATAGTGAATTCTCTAGCTACTTCCCATTGAAGGCTATTGAATCACTAGCTACTTTCCAATACACTATTGATGTATGATAGCCAATCACTATAGCTACTTTCCAATACACTATTGATGTATGATAGCCAATCACTAGCTACTTTCCAATACACTATTGATGTATGATAGCCAATCACTAGCTATTTTCCAATACACTATTGATGTATGATAGCCAATCACTAGCTACTTTCCAATACACTATTGATGTATGATAGCCAATCACTAGCTACTTTCCAATACACTATTGATGTATAATAGCCAATAACTAGCTACTTTCCAATACGCTATTGATGTATGATAGCGAGTGAGAATCTAATCATTTCTGTTTTGAGATTTGAAAATGTGAGTGGTGTTTGTTTGTTAAAATTCTATTAGTTTTTAATTATCTAGTTGGACTTTTGAACCTTGAAAATAATGAGTTGATTTCTGAACTATTTCTTTATGCATACTAATTCTCATAGTTCTAAAGTGTTAGCAGTCAAATTGATATACAAGCTGTTATAGTGATAGTACTGCCATTGAAAATTAAGTCACAACACTGGTTGACCCAAATGGAATTCAAAGACAAGGTCTCTATATGCTGTTACTATGATTTATTGCTCTGAAGAAGAGTTCAAAGTTGAAAGGTTGAAACGTCACCTTGTAACATGTATGTTGTCAGGTCAATATTCTAAGATGGTGTCTTGTGTTGACTGTGTAAATATTTGAGTAGTAAAACAGAAATTATTGAAATAATGGAACGTATAGATGGAATGTAATGCCACTAGAAACCAGACTGTTGGACTGAGAACAAATTATATATTCCAGACATTTGAACTAATAACAAATTATTTACACCAGACTGTTGAACTAAGAACAAATTATTCGGATGAATGTGAGAAATAATGACTATTTGGTATCAGATGTCAGATAGTCAGATGACCTGTAACTCGTATCGTACATACTTTTCATATTTTGGGTGAATGGATGTCACAGCTGGAGGTACCTTCCCATGATGTCCATAATGGGCTATTCAAAGGCAAAACTGTGTCATGCTGGTGAATGGAAATCAATTTGTTATAATATTGATAAATATCTACCTACAACAGGTTAGACTACATGGATTTTTACTAACTCTAAGTGGGGTAGGCTTTGTTCATGAAGTAACAAGTAAACTTATAGTCTGTTGTTTACAATGTGCATAAAAGTCATTCGTGATAGACAAGTAGATTTTATTCCCCAATATTTTTCTTCATTGAGCCAAAGAAAATATGAGTGACCTAAGGGGCCTTTGTCACTACGCATCACACGAGTAGTGACACCCTCTAGGTCACAAGTATTTTCCAGCTGAATTTTCTGCAGTCTGTGTTTATTCAGCAAAAGGTAACTTCTAGTCTGTTATTGACAAAGTGTAGATAAAATCTTTCATATATCTCTAAAATTACCATGGCAACAGTTTTGCAGTTTATGACAGACAATTATCACACTTACTCAGCGATAGACTTTTGTGTTTGTAAGAAGGTGTCAATAGAAATTACACTGTATTTGTTATCAAATTACCATGGCAACGGACTTATTTTTTGTAGTTTATCACAGAAAATTATCACCATCATTCAGCAAAATGTAGACTTTTAGTGATTTGTATAAAAGAAATTATTTTGCAAATGTAAAATTACCATGGCAACAGTTAATATGCTTATTTAGCGAAATGTAGACTTTAGTCTGTTTAGTACAAATTGTGAATGAGAATGATTTCCTAGTTGTAAAATTACCATGACAACTATTAATTTTTGTATTGTAGACTTTTAGTCAGTTTTTATGAGGTAGGTATCTATAGAAATAATTTTGTAGGTTGTAAAATTTCTGTAATGACAATATACTTAAATGAAAAATCAATATTCCATGAAATATTAAGACACTTTTATCACTGCTTCTGCCAGCTGTCTTTGATTCACACAACATATAATAATTTGATTCAGTTGCTATGTTTTATAATTTGTTTTGAATTCTGAATCCAGAGGGAGAAATTGATTTGTTTCTTGTATATTTCCTGTAGTTTGTATGGTTGGGATGAGTGGGAATCTGAGGAAGTGAGGGAAAGGGAAAGCCATGTGAAATCTGATGAAATTTACCAAGTTGATACCTAACATTAAAGTGGCCATATGGATGAGGATTTGGTATTTATTTTGGATTGTTAACTTATAAAACAATTTTATCATGACTTCCTACTTGAAAAATCCTTGTTTGTAACTCAATAAATTGCAAAAGCACAATAACTGTGTAAAATATTTGTTATTGTACATACAATAACAAACTTTTTACACAATTTTTTAGCTTTTTGTAATTTTAATGAGTTACAAACACAGACTTAGTCAATGTTGTTTCATATTGATTTTTCAAGTAGGAAGCCATGATAAAATTATTTTATAAATTAAAAATCCAAAAATGAATACCAAATCCGCATCCGTATGGCCACTTTACAAGCAAAGCTAAAGAAAATGAAAACTTACAAAAACTGGCCTGAAAAACTTAGAACAAAGTATACATGATAGTTAAATGATGGATGATTTGACTCGGTTAGATGCCGAGTCCACTTTAAGGTTTTCTAACCCATGAGAGATACTACTTTTTAAACATAGAGCATGTCTCCTCTTTATAATTTACTGAATTAATTTATGAAACGTAAACTAAAATGAACCCAGAAAAATCCTAAGATGAGGTGATGTGTCTGGAGATCTGCCAATAGAATGGACAATGAGTGGATGTGTTGAGGCGGATAGCCATGGATGACTACTGTTTATAGACATTGCTGTGAAGCATAATCAAGTTAAGGTAATACTATTATATATGCCAAGTTGACCTTAGGATGACCCCAAGTTACTAGTTCATGCATCTAGAAATAATTGTAACTAATTCATTCATGTGTGTTAACTTATATGAAAAGTAAACTTTAAAGGTGTTTCAGAAAATTGTGTAAAGTTACGTACACCTGAAGAACAGTGACCAATAGTTAGTCATCCAAATGGAACCCAATTTTGCACTGGATGAAACTTAGAAATGAAATTGCTGTGTGTCAAAATATATATACCTGTACATGTGTCATATTTCTCAAATGTCCAGGAAATCCTGCTTTCTGGGACATACATGTATATTATCCAATATATAAACAACATGTGTGAAAAAAAGATAGCAAATATGGATGAGAAATAGATTCTGTGTTTTCCTGGTGGAAACAGGAACGATGTCACTTTCGGAATATCATGAAATTTTTCCGGGTGCATGTTAAAAGTATTCCATGCTGCTGTACAATATGAAAATGTCAGTTCTGGAATATTGGGAAGTTTGGCCATCCTGACTAACAGATGTTGGTAGCCAAGAGATCAAGGATATAGTATATCAAAAAGATATTCCAGGAAAACTATCTATCATTCCTTGTTAAGTTGTTGATTTCCTGGTATTGACTGTTAGGCCAGTTCTGGAATATTGGGAAGTTTTGTTATCCTTGACATATAGATGTTGGTAGCTGAGAGATCAAGGTTATAGTATATCAGATGACTGTATGCCAGGAAAACTATCTGTCATTCCTTATCGATTTCCTGGTGTTGACTATAAGGCCAGTTCCGGAATGTCAGGAAGTTGGGATGAACTTCCATGTATTCCATTTGACAGTGTCTATAATTCAAACAAACCGATGATTGTATTCCATGTATCTGTAATTTAGACAGAAGGACAAGAGTCATGTCAGTGGCTGATGTAAATGAAATATTATGGTTATGAATTTTATATGTCAGTGTTTATTATTCAAACCGATGACTGCATCTATATATCTGTGTAATTTACTGAGACAGAAGGATCACAATAGTGGTATCAGTGTGACTATAAGTCTAGTTCTTATAGAATGTGCTACGATTACTACGATAATTTCCATTCGCATATAGGGAAAGTCGTTACTCTAGCACAAAAAGCTACCCCGACTGCGTTCATATAAACATGATGACGTTGTCACATCCCCACATGATTTTAGTTTCAGACTGGAGAGGTAGGAGTTTGGTTAATGAACAATTGTCTAAAAGGAACTAACCAATTGCATCTACTCGTCAATTTGTGATGGATTACTACTGACATGCATCGTATACCCTTCGCCCAGTGATGGTAGCACAGATTTCTGTGCTAGAATAAGGACTTTCCCTATATATGTGAATGGAGATGATCATAGTAATTGTAACATATTGTATAGGAACTACACTACAGTGTGACTAACTTTAATGAAATAATGACAATGAATGTCATGTGTCAGTGACTAATCTAAACTGCAATATTATATTCTGTGAATAGAATACTATGAATAGAATCTTTTATTGCATCTGTTAAGAAAACTACATTTTTTCATTGGATTTTCTGTGTTTTTGGTGCAAATACAAACTAGTAAATATATAAACTACAGTAATACTAGTTAACAATGTGACAATATCTGTACAGAAGCTTTCCTGTTTGGTGAGGGTCATTCTGACAGTATGTCAATGTGGGTGATTTGAAATAAAATATTGACTATGTCATGTGTCTATAATCGACATGGAATGAGAGATTTCTGATCTGAGTGGGTGGATGGGTCAAAGAATCTGTTGTATGCATCAGAAGTGCATCCAATGGAGGAATTTTGATATATATACTTGAAGGTTGTACAAATAGAATGTCACTGTATGAAGGTTGGCGTTGACTTGGTGTTATCTTATGAAAATCATTGTGTATTGATTTGTTGTTCATTGATTTGTAACCATAGCGACATCAAATATATAAATAGTCGAAGATATGGACCAGACTACATGTTACTATGGCAAGAAAAAAATATTTATCTGAAAACGAAATGTATGAATTGGGACAAATTTATTTCCTTAGTTGCTTTGATTAGATTTGGTAAATTTCTTTTACATGATTTGTAAAGTATTGGAAAACTTGACAACTATAATAACAGAGAGACAAAAAGTTTGAGGAAAATTGAAAAGAAATGTTACATATTAAAGAAACCATATATAATTGATAGAGAGGAGAGAGAGAGAGAGAGAGAGAGAGAGAGAGAGAGAGAGAGAGAGAGAGAGAGACAGAGAGACAGAGAGAGAGAGAGACAGACAGAGACAGAGACAGACAGAGAGACACAGAGAGACAGAGAGAGACAGACAGAGAGACAGACAGACAGAGAGAGAGAGAGATGGAGGGAGAGAGAGATGGAGGGAGAGAGAGATGGAGGGAGGGGGGAAGGATTTGGGAGGGAGGGAGGGAGAGACAGCGAGAGATATATTAGATAGACAGACAGATGGACCTAATTTAATAAATACATGACACCATAGATGAACAAGAAAATGAGATAGTAAGACTGATGTAAAAAAACAAAATATGATAGTCTGGAAAAACATAGTGTGATGCCAAATTGAAAATGTGGTTTTAATAAACGGCATGGTATACATTTGATATGTGTGGGTGTATGAATGTATGTAAGATAGATGTCATTGTGGTCATAAACTTTGTAGAAAGGTTAGCTAGATCACATATCATAGTCAGATGCAAGCTGAGAGTGTAGACCACAAGGGAATGCATCATATGTAAACAACCACAAGGTCAATTGGGGTCATGAAAACCGGGTTAAAATATTCACAGATCTTAATTCTTAAAATACTGCATTGTTTGGATACTTTCTGTTGATATGTACATACTCAAACTACAATGTGGCTTGTAGATGAAATATATGCAAAAAATGATTAAAGTAATCTAACATATTTAAGAAAATCCTTTATCATATGAGGTGGGGGTGGGGGTTGGGATGGGGCTGGTGGTGGTGGTGGTGGTGGTGGTGTGTGTGTGTGTGTGTGTGTGTGTGTGGGTGTGGGTGTGGGGGCTTTGTTAAACTTACATACCTTGGACCAAATATTTTACGGGGAAAGACTGGTTGTAAAATATATTGGAACTCAGTTAGATATTGATACTAATTTTATCCACTGACTCACCTTTACAAAAACACACTGTGTTATTGAAATAAATTTATATACAATTCATTATTTAAAATGCATTTAAACCCACAGCTTTGGACTTATGAATACACTACTCAATAGTTGATATCCGATACACCAACTAGACTAATGAGTTAGTTGTGACATTTAGTAAAATCATGAATCACGCATAATTGTGAAAATGAACAAGAAAATTGCCCCATTATCAACTGCATTAAAATTGTTTGACCTCATTACAACATGACCCCAGGATTATTATTTATGGGTTCATTTATTGGTGATGTGTAATTGCATATAATGGTTCATCACATCAAAACTATAAATAACCAGTGTTTGCTTGAAAGGCTTGTATTCACTATAAATCAGTTTATTGTGTGCAAATTGTGGCTATTATGATAACAATTGATGCTTGTAACCTGTGTGATTAATAAGATTTGGATCTGATGACTATATAAACCTAAACAATAAATGTGAATTTTCAACATTCCATGACGAATTAATATTATGTTATTAAAGTTGTCATATGGACGAGGATCTTTTGAACATGTACCGTACATACACATGCACTGACAGAAAGAGAAAGGCAGGCCTCCACAGAAAGACTGAGACAAACAGACAGACAGTCCGTTTCTAGAACTCCTTTGAATGGTACCGTACTAGTTAAACATGCACTGACAGAAAGGGAGAAGCAGGCCTCCACAGAGACTGAGACAGACAGACAGACAGACAGACAGACACAGACAGACAGAGTCTGTTTGTAGAGCTCCTTTGAATGGCATCTTAGGTACACTTACACTGGTAGAAAGAGAGATAGGCCTCACAGACAGACAGCCAGACAGACAGACAGTCCATTTATGATTATAAATCCTTTGATTCTGAAGAGCACTTTAGAGACACATACACTGATAGAGACATGCTTCTACAGACAGACAGAGTCCATTTCTCGTCAGCACCAAGGTCGTTTAGACTTTTGTGATTATCTTGTATCTAATGTAGTTATCCTCAAGTCATTATTACAGAGATTTCCCCATTTGTGTTTGAATAATTTATTATCGGATTCCAAGACAAGGACATAATTCTTTCATAGGAATTGATATTAAGTAATCAGAAAAATTAAAAAACACAGTGATAATAACATCAGGGATATAACAAAATATTGGGACTTCTATAAAATGAGAAAAAGTAGATAGAATGGTGTTAAAAATAGAAGTGCTTTGTAGTCACAGGATACCCATATAAATTTTGAAAGCCATAAACCAATAGGTATAACTGTTTGCTACATTAGGCAGGGCTTGAATTTAGCCTATGTTTGGTAATGGTAAACAGGTTTAGCAAAGTGAACTGTTTCAGCTGCCGTTTCTATTGATTCCCATTGGTCTGACAGATTAAATTTGGTCTAAATAATACATAGTCTTTCTGTCCTTGACTACTTATAAGTTTGGACCCTTTAATATACAAATTATAGAAATTAATAATAGAGAAATTTAAGTGAAGAATAATATTAAGTCATTTTATTTAACTTTAAGTGGTTCTTTGATTGGAGTACAAACAAAAAGTGTCTTAATATAGTTAATTAACAATGGTTATGTGATGTAGTTGTAAATGTGAACGGCAAAAATGACTGAAATGCTGATATATTCAGATAATAATGAACTTAATGTGTCTATGAAGAATAAAGAGAGTGACTCATGTGCTGTTCTATTGTATTTTAACTATCTATGTTGAAGAACATTGCTACTGTCACATCAAGTATATATGACAGATAGTAATATGTATAATGTATCTAGTCAAGTTAGTGTGTTTAGACACATGGTATGGGATTTGTACCTAGGGGTTATTACGAGTCATATGATTGTACGTCCTTGAAAGTCGTTAGTTTAGTCATTTATTTTATGCAGGTGATAATAATATTTGTAAACACTAGAATGCAACAATTTAGGTACAGAACTGATAACTTTTTGGGTGTAAATGCCAGTAGTTATGTTGATATTTTATGAATAATAATTAAAAGATTGTTAACTGTTCTGTTAGCAGTTTTGTAGCAAATTTGCAAAGTTGTAACAATTCCAATCAGTATAAGCATCATTTATATAGTTAGTCATTTCAATGATGTCACTAGTATGGCTAATTTGTAACATTCAACAAACACAGCAGTTATAACTGTTACAAAATGATACCACCAGTTCTATAGAATGACTAATATGTAGCATTTTAGTGACAATAGAATGTTACTAATTGATGTGACCAGTTGTATGGTTAATCTGTAGCAATTTTAGTGAAAGAGCATTCATACACAGTAACATTTGTTTTCATAACTGCATTAGTTCTGCAGCCAAGTTGATATTTCGCAGTGCAGCACTATAAATACAGGCTGCAGTTCCTCAGTTCTGCAGCCAAGTTCATATTTCGCAGTGCAGCACTATAAATACAGGCTGCAGTTCCTCAGTTCTGCAGCCAAGTTCATATTTCGCAGTGCAGCACTATTATAAATACAGGCTGCAGTTCCTCAGTTCTGCAGCCAAGTTCATATTTCGCAGTGTAGCACTACAAATACAAGCTGCAGTTCATTTAAAATATAACAGTTCTACAACCTTGTTGATGTTTTGATTGAAGTGTTAACAGCACTTAATATAGTCGGTTTATTTCATGAATGTCACCTGTCCCGTTCTGTAGCCATGGTTTATAATTTTTAATGAAAACACATTATTTAATAATGATTAATGGTTTTATTGTATAAAGTATAATTAAGTCATACAACGGAGAGATTTGATATTATGTAAATGTTAGGCTTAATGAAGAGAGTGGCAAATTATTCAGAAATGATACTGTGAACTGTTACATAGGAATTGATTTGAAATAAATGCTTTCTGAAGTATAGCTTGGATTTGAAACAGGAGGCAGATTGGAAACATTTGAACAAAATATGTATATCTTGTAGCTCGCTAGCCCAATGAAGGGAACACAAATTATTCAGAAACAGTAATGAAAAGTATAAACATAGGAATTGATTTGAGAAAAGGACTTCCTACTATTTCTTGAAACAGATTGAAATAATTTGTGCAAAATATAGATGACTTGATTTGAAATAGTTTGGCTGACTTAATGACGGGAAGTACAGATTAGAAATGATACTGAAATGTTTAAGGATTTGATTTGAAGCAAATATTTCTATAATGTGAAACAATGCAAAAAGAATTTGAAATTATAATATATGGAAAATGTAGATGCTATTTTAACACCCTTGAAAATTAATAATTGCGAAATCACTATAGTTTGAAAAAATTAATATAATTATTGTCAGTGTATTATTAATGTGAGTGATAATTTATAAAGAAAATTATAATTTCTGTATGAATGGAGAAATAGTATAAACAAAATTTTGTAATAAATAGTTCTGACTTTCAGTGCCAAATAACAAAGGAAATTGAGAGTGCTGCCTGAATGACGAATTAAACAAAATTTTGTTATAAATAGTTCAGTGCCAAATAACAAAGAAAATTGTAAGTGTTGCCTGAATAAGGAATTTATCACAATTTTGTAATAAATCGGACTGAATTTCAATGCCAAATCAGATATTACATCCTAGTACAGGCGTTAAGATGTTTCCGTTTAGCAAGAGAGTAAAAGAAATCATTACTGTAAGACTCAACGTCACCGACAGTAATTCACAATTTCAAATACAGTCAATGTCATTCCTTTTGTTGCATGTGGACATGATGTCAGGTTGTGTAAGCACTGAGTCTGAGATTTTTATGGGAAGAGTGAGTAATTTCCCGTCATTTTAATAAATTGATGTAACTATATCCTGGTGTATTGACATGACGCATTAGTTTTATTGTTAAATATATATATGTCCATTGAATATGATTTACATATATTTGCATATGATTTGCATATGATTTGCTGAATAACTGAAGTAATGGGTCAAACTTGTTAAGTGCAATATAAAATACTATACCACACTATTAAAGTTAACAATTATCAGTTGTCAATATTTCATTGCAGTTTGTCGCTTTGACATCTTTGAGTACGAGTGAAATGAAATGATATCAGTGTGATAATTTGAAGTCTAGACATAAAAATGTATAGTATTATTTTGAAATATAATTCGTAAAATACAAGTCGTTATAATTTTGTTGTTTTAATATAAAATCAGAATTTTATGAATCAAGTTTGTACAGGGTATATAATAAATATATCTTTCATCTGAAAATAAATTTTGAAATAATGTAGTATAGTACTCCTACTGAAAATCTTGTAGCATTTCTTAAAGGTGAAATGGTTCTCTATAAAAAAAACCAATTGATTTGTCGGGTTCCTGTCTGTTCTTTTTCCTTTGTTGAAAATTAGATTTGGGAAAACCTTATTGGGATGAGAATGACCTCAAATTTAACAATTCTAACAATCTGCTAACTGGGTCATGGATTGTTGTTGCCTAGCAATGGTTACCATGGTGACTGAGTAATGTACGTCATATTCAGAGAATTGTTCTTTTCAGATTGAGTTTTATCATATTACATAAAATGTAGTATTTACAAATTGTGATATGATATTTGACACTTTGGTTATTGTATTTTTAATAAAGTGATCAAGTTAATGTACAACAATGTAGTGAAACTTATGTAACAGTGATGATTACATTTTGTGTGTGTTTGAGTGTATTTATATGTGTGTGTGTGTTTGTGTGTGTTTGAGTGTATATATGTGTGTGTGTATGCGTATGTGCATGCATGCATGCATACATGCATGCATGCATTTATGTATGTAGGTATATATATATGTATGAATGTATGTATATATGTATATGTGTGTAAGTATGTACAAATGTAAGTATGTATGTATGAATGTATGAGTGTATGTGTGTGTGTATGTATGTATGTATGTATGTATGTATGTATGTATGTATGTATGTATGTAGGTATGTATGTATGTATGTATGTATGTATGTATGTAGGTATGCATGCATGATGTATGTATATTGTATGTAATGTGTAATTGTGCATAATACTAGTTGTTTGTCCATGCATGGCACACCACACATGTTAACTCATTATTAAATGAAATAATGAAAATGGCCATACATCTGAGTACACACACTGATATACTGACCTTTAGGTCTGTATAAATTAAAATTAATTGCTTAATATATAATATTAAAAAAAAAACAATTCATTAAGATTAGATATATTTGTCTAAAAAGCATAAAATTCTAATTTTCAAATTAACTCAGTAACCACCTGTTTGACTTGAGATATTTAAAATAAGAAAAGAATTTTTGATGTCATTTGAGCCGAGTATTCACTTTGTGCTGGCCCTTTATGCAAGTAAAGTTACAGTGATAGTTTATTATCATATAGGATGATGTATTAGACTATCCAGGGATGCATGATATAGTGTCTACTTCCACATCTACGTGCCCTGTACATTAAAGAATACACCAAGTAGAAATCTTGAATTTCTCCAATTATTAGATTTCATTCCCCAATATTTTTCTTTATTCAGCCAAGGAAAATTCAAGTATTTTGTGGCTGAATGAAGAAAAATATTGGAGAATAACATAATTATACCAGCGCCAGTAATATCAAAGAAAAATCAGGGAAATTAATGGCAATTTGAATGTTTTGAATTATATTTTGAATACAGCAGGGAATACATTCCATATTTTTTGTTAAAACTTGGCTCGTGCATGGTGTAGTATACAATATACATGTTGCATCATTGTTGGTTTGGAATGCATATCCTAGCTACTGAATAAGCAATGACTATATGCCTCAAATCTAATTAATTAGTAATATAAATTAGATTCTTTTTACAAGGTTACACTCGTTTCTACAGAATCTAGTCTTTCAAAGTGTGAATTTTATGAGTTATGTAACATAAGTGTAATTAACTAGTGCATTGTAAAATTATTCTAATTAACACTTGTAATTTTCTGTATGGCTACAAAGTATGTCACAGTATGAGGTATTTGCCAATTATAAAAATAATCTGTTTTCAGTGTTTTACATTAAGGTGTTTAGGTTGATAAATTTCTAACATTAATTGCAATTACAAATATACTGATAAACTTTGGAAATTACATGTAGATATTAGATTTTTCCACTTTCCTTCTGTCTACTGCAACAGTATGGGGTTTATAATCATAATAATTTTTACTGAAACCATAAATTACAAATAGATATGTTAATATGAAATTAAATGAAATTTCAGAAAAATTCTGTCGCACCATCAAAGTATTTGAATAGAAATCAAATCATACAGAAAATTGCTTTTTATGAACAAAATGACTACATTTATGAATTTGAGTTAAATGTATCATGTAAACAATAGTACCTTCAAAGTATTTGAATTGGAAAAAAGCAATTATGCTTTAAGATACATGTAGTTGTTCCAATCCAATATTACAAATGTCTGACTCAGTTGGTGAGTCTATGACTTTACTTCAGGCAAACTTTACTTGTAACAGTGATGTGTACACTGCCTTTTACTTCCCTATAAATTAGAAAATTACATAGTCTTTTATGCCATGGATCTTTTCACCATGAATTTTCATGGGTTTTTTCATGGGTTAGGAATGGATTGAGGCTTTTAAAGACCCCTTACTGTTCTGAGGTGATTTATCAATACTTGCTTTAAAATGATTAATTGATGTAGTCACAATAAACCTTTCAGGTACAGTGTTCCAAATGTCTTCAACACGTTGACTGAAAAAATGTGTGCATATATCCAATATAGATCTGGCCTTAAAAAAAACTGTGTCCTCTTGTTTTGGAAGTAAATACTTTGAAAATACAGCTGAATTTAGGGAGTCCATGTACCACTCTGGCAGTGATATACCCACTATTAAATACAGTACAAAAAGGAATGAAGCCCTTTAGGTTGTGATTTAAAAAACACAGTATGCACTGAAGCAGTGATCGACATTTTCACTGTAACAGTGATCGACATTTTCACTGGAACAGTGATCAACATTTTCACTGGAACAGTGATTGACATTTTCACAAGTGACTTTGATGTAATTTGACGCATGAAAATGAATGGAACACCTCAGTTTTGGATCACTGATGGATGTTTCCACGTTCATATACTAAATGATTGAATGAAAATGAAAGCCGTCTGTCAGTTTGTGATCAGTGATTGACCTCTCTACATTTGATTCTTAAAAATAAAAAAAACACTCAGACTCAGTTTGTGATTTTAGAAACACAGCTTGCAGCAGTGGTTTATACATGTGTCCACCTTAATTAAAGTGATGTACTTTCAAAAAATATGAAAGAAATACCCACTTTATTATTCAAGCAGTGTGCTTCTAGCAGTAGTGGATCCACTTTCAATTTGATATACTTAAATAGGAATAAAAGAAACACCTCAGTTTGTGATTTAAGAATCACAGCTTGTAGTGGTATGTGTTTCCACCTTAAGAAACAGGAAAGAAAGACGTCTCTTTCTAATATTAAACTTGGTATAATCCTAATGACAGCCTAAAAGTATAGGAATCTTATTTCCTCCATTTTCAGAAAAATGAAAGAGAAGCTGAGTTTGTTATTTAACTTTAAGCTCATACTGGAATCGTAGCAGGGAGTGCATGATTTTTCCACAATAATTACTTTCAGTAAAATATCTGAGTTTCTTATTTAAACTACATAGAACCTTTAGCAGTAGTACTTCTAACATCTTTAGAAAAATGATAAAAAGGGGCTCAGTGTGTGATTTAATTGAAGCAGTGCATGAGAGAGAGAGAGAGAGAGAGAGAGAGAGAGAGAGAGAGAGAGAGAGAGAGAGAGAGAGAGAGAGAGAGAGAGAGAGAGAGAGAGAGAGAGAGAGAAAGAGAGAGAGAGTATAATAACATACATTCATGGATAGTAAGGTAGTTTTTATGAGGATCAACATATAGGTTGATATAATGATATGTCACCATCAGTAAAATAAGAGAGAAAGACCTCAGTTTCTTATTTAAGCCTAGGAATACTAATCCTGTGTATTGATTGATGATATCTGAGCATTCAAACCAGAAGGTGTTACTATTTTAAGGTTGCATATCTGTAAGACTAAATCCGACATAGTGTGATAGATGAAGCGGCAGTGTTAAAATCAGGATGATGACGTCAGTGCTGCTATCACAGTGTCTGACCCTGTAGTAAAGCAGGTTATCAGCCTCACAAGATGCAGTCATCGCAGACGTCATGTTCTACTACCCTGGGAAAAATGATTAAGATTATTCGGATATTCCATATTTAACTGATATCGGGTCATATTTTTATAACGAAAGGAGACTATAGTTGTGCTGATTAGGAATGTAATATTTATATGGGTTATTTGTTAAGATCAACTCAATTTATTTAGAGTTCAGACACTGTTGAAAGGCCATTTTGACTATCACTGTAGAGGTTTTAGAACCACAATTATGTAAATTTTGAATAATTTCTCTTAATTTGAAAGGCAGTCCCTATAATAACCCTAGTAACAGATATTTGATGAAATTCAAATAATTTTTAATACTCGTAACTAATGACCGGAAATACCTATTATATAAAAACAACACCAGTAACAAATATTTAAATAATTGAAACACATAACTTGAAAAGAAATGCCTAAAATAACCCCACTGACAGGAAGTTGATAAAATTTAAATAATTTTCCATTTACTTAAAAAAAATGATAAATAAAAATAATTTGCATACTTTAAAAACGTTCAAAAATACTGACTTTGTAAGACTGTTTTTGTAAGTGCTTGTTATATGACATTATTGGCATAATAAATTTATTCATTGTTGAATCAGTATTCAAAATATGAATCATTCTTGGGATTAGTAATCTTAAGCCATTTAAGTTAATCCTTTTGAGTTAAGGCCTTAATCCTTTTCAGAGTACTAGTAGGGGATAATAACGGCGGTAAGATCAAACGATATCTATTTGTGTCTGTGTATATGGTGATGGAATTTTGAGGATTATTCGACATGTGATATTATCATTTTGTTATTTCATTGGTAATATTTATATCGAAATCAGAGTAATGGTGTCCTAATACAAAAAAGGATAAAGATATAAAATCTAGAATTGAGCTGTGAATGAAAAGCACATACAAATTATTTTAAATAAAATTTGATTGTATGTAAGTTATAGCAATCAAAATTGTGATTATTTTGAAAATATTACTTCCCACTTATAAAAGATACAGTTTAAAAGTTAGTAAATGAGAAGACAGAGAGAGTTATAATGTTTTTTTTTTAATTTCAAGAAGATTGTCTTCATTGTTGTGCCTAAAGTGGCACAAGCTGAGTTTATGAACTTCTTACTCAAGTGAAAATACTTGATAAAACCATAACTAAGCTATTCTAGTGTGTCGTTTATATCAATGCATGCCTTCTATATAAAGCAATTATCTTTTGAAATTGTTAGAAAAGTTGATTGCATAGTAGGGATCAATTTTCCATGACATCCATGACATCGATTATTGTATGAACAAAAAATGCATCATCGGATCATTTATGAGTAATATCAAGGTTTTTGTTCAGTCAAATTTTGTCCCAAAATGTATAAACACCACATGTGCCCCTTCAATTTTGATGACAGTCGAGGCACATGATCTGTTCTTCTGATCTGATCTGTTCAAACAAGCTAGTAGAAGCTACTTAATTGAAACAACCCAAAGTGACAATGTTCAAACAACAGGACAGTGAAATGAGACTTTATTACAATTTAACCTAATGGCTGTCATCTTCATGACCTCATTGTACAGTAATGTACATATCAGTTTATTCTCCAAAAGGTCAAAATGCCACAAGTCTCTGATGTGTTTTATATGTCTGACACTGTGATCTGCAGTGCAAGCAATATTATGTATTTGGGTCAAATGCCACAAGTGAGACAGATTTCTACAGACATATCTGTATAAATATTATTAGGCAATACAGTGTTTGAAATATTTCATAAAATTAATATATTTTAGCCATCTTATGAAAACCATAATTATGTACTGTATAATATAACAATATATATAATATGTATTGAGAGTTCCTTGAGAAAGCAGCCTAATGGTTGAAAGAACTTTGCTCTTTGAAAGAAGTTATATAGTCTAGATATTGTTGCGTCAGTGAAGAAAGGTCGTATCTGCTATGCAATTGTATAGGCAGATACGACCTTTATAATACTGCGCTGTTGATATGTGTGTGTGTGTGTGTATGTGTGTGTGTGTGTGTGTGTGTGTGTGTGTGACAGTATATGTATATCTTGAAATAAAATTGAGGATAGAAAATTGACCTATTATACTATTATGTCATATACAGAATAATTATGAACAAGTTGAAATCTTCCAAGGTGACCTTACATCCAATCCTAAGAAACAGTAATCTTCAGCTGCATTTCAGTTTAATTCACTCAGCTTTTGAATCTAATCAATGCTTATCACACATGTCAAAATACATGTAATTAAGATATAATGTTATTAATTAATCTAAATAATGCCCAGTTATGCTATGTGGAACTTTTTAGTGTAAAATTTCATGAATTGCTTTGTGTTAATGTAGTGGTTAAAATTCAGACAGAGTTACTTTTTCATTTGGATTTTATTTCCTACAGAAAATGACCCTGACAAATGTGTTTCATTCTGGGCAACGTGATATATTTTGACATCAGTATTTTAGACGTGCGCTGGATGGGAAATTACAACCAATGTTCTTGATTAAAAATGTCCAAATTAAATGATAGATTTAAGGATAATTTTCCTACATTCTTACATAGTGAATTCCATCATTGGATGATATAAATCACATTCTGATACTTGATATCATTACATGTATGTGTATATCACTAGACTTGGCCAGGTCGACATTGAGAACGAAAACGGTTATTTCACCATTTTTGTATAAATGCCATGGACAGTGTTAAATGCACAGAGGGAGGAAATTCAGTAAAACTGGCATGTTTCATCTTATATAATCATTTACTATGATAGACATGGGCACATTATGTCATTAAGAATGCAAACGTTTATCTGACCATTACTGTATAATTATGTATAATATTCGTATATTGTTTCACCACAGAATGTTACTGGTGGTTAGTTGTTGAGTAGGAAACAGTTGGTAATTACATTTTCCATTGCCATTCCATTTTACATTTCCATCAGTAGACATAGCCATGTGATATTTGGTGTTTAGAATGCAAATGTTTATTTCACCATTTCTGTATAAACATACATAAGATACACATCCCTTTGCTATTAAAAGCTTTTAATGTTTGTAGCTTAAAGGGAAACATTTGATGAAATGTATATTTTTCAGTGTCCTGTATTAGTAGATTTGGGGATGTGATATTTGACAGTGAGAATGCAAACGTTTATTTGACTGTTTCTGTATAAACATACATAATGTACAGTTACATATCTCCTCAGATGCTATTAAAGGTTTAAGAATGTTAGTTGTTCAAAAGGAAACATGTTTTCTAATGCCATACATGTATATCAGACATGGCCAATGCAATATCATATTTAGAACACTAAAGTTTCTATGATCATTTCTAAGTAAATATACATAATGTTTTGATAGAAGAGAAAAATCAAATTTGGCAAATTTTGTATACATGCATTTCCTATGAATTACCTGTCATATATTAAACGCATAGTACACATTTCTATACTATAAAATATTCCGTTAGATCATTGAAGAAAAACTATAGCTATAGTTTGAATTTAAAAGCTAGAGTGTATGACTGAATTAAATCAACTGGTAAAAATTGGTCCAAAGCTATATTTAGATGGTGAGCTGCACTGCTGGGGACAACTTTTGTTCTTTTTCTGTACACACACTGCGTTGTCATTATTATTCATCAAACTAACTGTAGTGTGAACAGGACTTCTTTCACTACATTAAATTATTATAATAGACATGAGTAAAGTGTGATTGCGAGATCTATACAAGTTCTATCACTTCAGATATCACTTGCTTCAATCGCTGCTTTGTACTATTGATAACGATAAGCCTTTTTAAGTCATTTTTTGTCCAACAAATTCTGAGATTATAGCGGATAAATCAACATCATTTTCACCTATTATTGCAATAGTGCCTTCTAAAACCATCTTAAGTTCAACAATTAAGGTATAGATTAAAGTTGATAAAAATAACATAGTGTGTACAAAATATACAATTTCATTCATTTTTGCTTAAACATGCTGTCATGTCTGTATCAAGTTTTGTCACAATAATTATTGTGCTGTTATGTATTTCTAACCCAATTTTTGTCCAATAAGATAGAGATTATAGTATATGGTAATTATCACCTACAATTTAGTAAAAAAATGAATATTTCACTCATTTTGCCAAAATTATATAGTGTTGTTAGATATATATTACAGTACTGTAACAGTAATCCATATATAAAGTGTTCAGTTAATAATGGTCTATCAACTGGGCAGGATGTGTACAATTCTATCACCATCAAATTGCACCAGATTCTATTATATTTAATGATTTAAATAGACTCTGTCACTTTTATACATTTGATTAAATTTACAGATTGATTGTGTAGCTTTTATATTGATGCATTTATATGAGTAAGAAGTAATACCTGATAGTGGTAGTGATATCAAGAAAAAAAAACATCAAATGGAACAAGGCATGTTTTTAAACGAATGTGTTCAATATAAGCTTTGTACACCTTAATGTTGATGTGTTTTCACTCAGGTAATATAGGGCTCGGCTGAAAAGGAATGTTTTTCATTTAATTTTGGTGTAAATTGCAGTGTTATAAATTGTATTTGACTTGCAAGGAAGAATATAAATTGTGTATTGAATCTGTTTTTTACAAGAAAATCATGACAGATTAAGCTTTTAGTCCATCATGTGCACATTTAAGGTCATTGGTGGTCTGATATATATGTCTGGATGAAATGTTTTCCGTTTGTTGACAAACACCATTCATCATGTTGTGATCAGTATGTAAGTGCTTACCACTAAATGTTGAATTTGGCTGATTTGCTCAATGCCAGAGTTCACATCATGGAAAAGTCTTATGTAAATCATGAAAATTCTCTTTAGAAAGAGATTGTTTGAAAGTCCTTAGTGACTAACCCTAACTTGTTAGGTTTTGTAGCATGGGACTCAGAGGCACATGTGTGTGAATGAGACAACTTCTTTAAAGTTAAGACATCTTGTTTGAGAATTGATAATATTTGTAAAGGGTATCAATAGCAGACTAGTAGAAATCATGACTCCAACATCCTGCTTACATCATACTTACATCACAAAATAACCTTTAGTATATGTTTTAATGTAAAAATCTCTGTTTTCCTCTTTGTTAAAGTCTGACTCTGAGAATAATCAGTGTTGTTGTAAAATATAAATGTCAGGTTGGCAGTATTTTTGCTAAGGTTGGGAAAGCCTGGTAACAGAAAGGGGAAAGGGGTAAAAGTTGTGTAGTTTGTCATACAATATACCAAAATATTGTTTGGGAACCCTGGTAAAATTACTGGTAGATTTTACCTGCTTACCATTTAAACAAAAACACTGGGTAGTCGTTGCCTATCAATGTCTCTTGTATCAAGGTCATATTTTAATTTGCATCACAAATAACATAACTCTGGTTAGCAGCAATAATTGTAGCGTTTGCTATGATTTTGAGGGATTTTTCTGCTGTTTTTGTGCTTTTTGTCATTCTGATGTTTAACTGGAAGTAAGTGCTATAATTCCTGTAACATAAACACAAATAGACGGGAGCAATTCAGATCTGAATCACAAAGTTGGGTGAATTTTTCTACTAAATTACACCATACCTGCCAAACAACTCCAACATTATTACGGAGCCTTTGTGACCCAAGTAATGTTGAGGTACCCCAATCCTGACGAAATTGGCAAAAGTGTCGATAGTATGCTGACATCTTGCTCATGTTTTCAGTGTGATCTTATGTATTTGCATTTACGTTACAGGAATTGTAGCATTTGCGTCCAATCGGAATGACAAAAACCACAAAAATAGCAGAAGAACCCCTCAAAATCACTGTAAACGCTACAATTATTGGTCATACAATTCTGTCATTGTAGGGGTTAGCAAGTAATGCAAATGTCAGCGAAGGAATTGCATTTCAAAATACACACATTGAAATATTGAAATTCAATGCATTAGATTTCCTGACCTTGGTATGCATACTTTTAATGTCACATCTTATGTACTAGAAATAAATCACAGCATATTGTGGTGACACATTACACATTTTGAAAATGTGAAAGGTGAGCCAGGCTAAATTAAATTCATGTCGTCTTGTATTATCGCTTGCTTATAATTCAAGCACTTTTATGAAATATGCAATACTTTATCTATAAAAATGAATAGAAAAAATTAAAAATGTTAACATTCCATGATTTTTCAAGATCAAATATAGCGGAATTATAACAATTCATGGATTTAATTTTTTCCAATTATAGATGAAGAATTGCGTATTTCTTAGTGGGGTAGCAAGTACACCTTGTATAAAATACCATTAATTACCATAATTTTCATGTGAAATCCTGCAAAACATCTAGCAACTCAGACAGAAATTATTGAAGCATACATTAATTTGAATATTGTTATTTCAATTTCATTGCTTATAAATATAAAAAAATTATGAATTATGAATCAAATACAATCTGGGTAGATATGAAAATAAAAATTAGCATGATGCAGGTTTACCATCAAATAAAAAATTTGCATGGGGTAAAATATCAGAGACTTTCATCAGCTTGTATTGTTGCAAAGTATTAACTCTACTTTTTTCATCAAAATCATGTATTGTACTATTTCCTGTCATCTGGGATCTGTTGCATCAAATAAATACAGCCAACTATTTTTAGAGAGAGAGATGAATCGTTTCCATAGCAACAAAGTGATGCTGAACATTCTCTCCTAGGTACATTGTATATCGTATGAGTAATAATTTAATATCAATAAAATTCTTTCCCGAGAATGGCAATTTATTGAGACGTAGAACTGTTCATGTAATTTCTCTGCCTTCCATTAGAGTGATGCAATGTCATGTAGAGTTCATGATATAGATTAAACTATTCTCTGTCAAAATGAAAGGAAAACCAAAAAGGGTATTTGCTCAAGACAGTGTTGATTTGACATAAAACACATAACTCAACACTGCCATGATTCATGCATTAACACTTATGTAGGAGTTTATCATTGTGAATATTGTGTATTTCTCATCTTTACTCAACTCCTAGTTTAAACAGATTTCTGGGGCAATATCAAAACAAACTTACAATAACATGTTCCATTAGTTATCCATGTGCCTGTTAAAGTTTTGAGTACACAATCAATTTTATGTGGAGGAAACATATAGCAAATCATTTCCATGTTTAGAATTGGGAAAAAAATTGATTTGTTAAGTTGCCAAAAAATATTCATTTTCAAATAGTTACAATTTTAATAAAGAATGCTGAATAAAGCACATTTAATACGTCCAGAAGCTAGTTGTATGATATCGAAAAATCATCTTTTAGACATGTGGTATCTGTTTTATATACCCAAAGACAAAAATGTGAACTTTGACATCCTTGCCTCCTAGACACATTTCTGACCACTTATATACCATATTATAATGTTGCATTACCATGAATAGCATGTCTGATTTCATAATACTGAAACACTGCTGGGAGGTAATCAATGCCTACCTGGGCAGTACTGTTGGCAGTACCGGTGTTCTTTGCGTGTCCAATTAAGGAAAGAACAGTATGAATCTACTTTACCTATGTGGAGTAGAGTTTTTGTCACTTTTCTTAATATTTGATGGAATATATGAAATATGAAATGCTCACAATTTGGTGAAATTTCAGTTTGTGTGATATTCTTTTCATCATTCTTATAATTATTACTCCTTCATCAGAAAAGTCTCGGTGTTCATATTTTATTTGAGTTTATACGTATGATACAAGATTGTCAGGAAAATGGTCACAATTGGGTAAAATATAAAACCATGTGATATTTATATATTGCCAGTATTCTGGCAACAATATCTCAATATTCAAATGTGTCATTAACTATTTTTATATGATACATGATTGTTAATAAAATCAACTTAAAATATTAGCAATCATGTTCCAAGATAATTGTTCACGCCCATACTTGTTCACTTATTATAGCACTGAAGTCCCTGGATTGTCAGGCACTTTTTACCAACCACCATCAACAAAACTGAAGTGTGAACATGATTACTTGTTGCTACAAAAGGGGTGACAAAAATTTTGCAACTGCTACTTTTGTATTGCTTACAAGTCATGTGGAACAGTTTATCCCTGGAACTATTGTTGTCTTGTATATATACAAATTGTTGATGAAAGTGGAATGCCACTTTGGGGAATACAGGTACTATTAATTAACTGTGGGTTCTGGAGAATCATTTCATAATTTTAATATCAATGGCATTGTGCAAGATTGCTGAGAAAAAGTGAATTGAAACTTGTTCCTCATTAGTATTTCTGGGTATCTCCTCGCCATTATGCATGGGAATGAGCAGACATGTGTATGCAAATTAGCAAAACATAAAATATTCATGACTTTTATTTTAAGTTAATAAGTGTTCTACTTTGACACTTTAATTCCATGAGTTGCACAGCTGAAGTCCTGTCTAGATAGATTAAAAAACAACATTGCTAGTGGAAGAGCTAGATATCACTACAGCATCTCATCTGACTTCCTTGCCAATACAGTCTAACACTTTTTTCCTGTATAATGGACTCTGACACTATACAATGCTCAATGGTAGATTGTATATCCCATCCTAAAACACAAACATGAGAAATAATAATGAACACAGTGATGTCTATAAAGCTTTATGCAGTAAGTTTCTTAGCAGCTGAACAATTATCTAGCTGTAAAATTAGGTCGAACTAATCATTTGAGCTGTGAAAAACACTGAGTGTCTCTCGGGAAATTTCATTATCTTGTGAAAAAGTAGGTTGTAAAGAGTAAATATTGAAGCAGACAAGATGGAGATTAAATATTCATGGTCTTCTTTATCAAATTGTGACTCAAAATCCCAAATGATTAGGACAGCTGATGCTGATGTATTCCTGGTGGAAAATGTAGATTAACACTTAAAACTCCAGGTAGATGCTTGTCAATTAATTCCTAAATTGACAAACATGTTAGAAAAACAGGTGTACAGTTGTCTTGCTGAACTGTATGGCAACCCTATAATAAAGTGATTAGGGTGTTGTGAATCAGTCTGACAATGTAATTCTGTGATGTTGGTCCACCTGCTTTTGTCTGTCGATTACACCATGCTGTAATCAAGAAGTCAGTGGATCAATAACATCACTTCTCAGTTCATCCATGCACCATGAGATAACACAAATATCTATTGATGTTAACATTTAGTTATTAAGTATTATATTTTGTATGATTGGGTACATTACTTTTATTTGAAAGACATATTGTGAATCATTTTGAAATTAGGTTTAGTCAAGTAACTGATATGTATAAGTTTGTTCCCTAACTTCTGTAAATCTGGAAATTTTTGCTTAAAGACTTATTTTCACTTATTTCGTAGGAAACCAAAGACACAAATATAAGTGGTGACTAAACTGACTTCTTATACATCAATACAATGTACCAGTCTGGTAATCAGTAAAAGTTCGTCTTTGAAAATGAGCTGAAGAGTCTAAAATCACAAAATTTTCTAGTAGCAAAAATATCTAAGTTTACAATATTTTGGTGAACTGAATTTCCCAAGAATTCTTGATATATTTTGCAAGCCTGTTGTTCTTTATAAATTATACTGGTGAACAATGACTATTTTTAGTTTCTGTCCATTTATCTAGACATATCTGTTGTCACATGTATATTAAAATGTAACAATGATATATCATGAGAATAAATTATAAAATCTATTGAAAAAACCCTAACATATATCAGGTAACTTACTCGCTACCATTAGCGTCTGGTTGTCAGTTATTTGTTCTCTGACATTATATCACTTAAATTAGCGTGAAAGGTCATCGTAGATAATGTTAATAAATGGATTAGACAGTTAAAAGTACAACACAGTTTGACCTGATGGATCCCTTGAACTATAATTCTAACAAGGCTGTCAGTTGTAGTAATGTTGATATGTCAATAAGGAAGTGAAGGGTATGATAGTCAAAAGAAATGAAGTTAACACCCTGTCCCTGTCTGAAGTCTGTTTACCATCAATGTGCACAATCAGGTTATGTGAGGATCATGGCTTTAGACATATGTCTCCCTGTCCAATTGTAACACCTCCTTAACTGCCAGGATAGCAGAGTGTCAGATGTGACTGTTCTGTTAAATATACCCAACCCTGTCCAAACTGTCTGTTTCCTGCCATCAGGTATTGGTAGTTTGAATGTCAGATTTAACTGTGTTTCCTTGTCCAGTTCTCAATAGGGAACTTGCAAACCCACCATGTTGAATGTTGCATCATGGGAAATGTGATAATAAATACCAATCTAATAGTATTGTAAACAATAATGTTACATTGTTTTTAACCACAAATGATCAATTCATAGTCACCCTGACCATTGTAGGCATTGCGATAACCACAGATAATCCCATAGTCCTTTGCATTTGAGCATGCTCAGTCTGGATTGCAAGTTCCCTACTACCTTGAGACGAAAGTGAGAGATTTGTCTCATTAAACATATTCAGTCCTGTCCAAACTGTTTTCTACCACCAGGAAGTGGTACTTTTGATTGTCACATTTAACAGTTTCTTTGTCCATTTCTAACTCAGTAACTGTCTTCAAAGACCATGAGATTAAAGTGACATATGTGAAAGTCCTGTTAAACATGCCTGTCAACAGTTTGTTTTCTGTCTTCAGGAATTTATAGTTTTGATCAAATTTAGATGTGTTTCCTTGTTCATGCAGTTTTAACACTTCCTTTCACTGCCATGAGAGTAGAGTGATCGATCTATGTGAAAGTCCTGTTAAACATACCATTCCTGTCCAAAAGGTCTGTTTTCTGATATCAGGAAATGACACACTTAGTTTCAATGGTCAGACATTTTGTGTTTCCATGTCTAGTTTGAACACCTCTGTAAAGTAACAGCTGATGTTTTAGTCCTGTTAACATCCATGGATCCTGTCTAGACAGTCCTCTACTGGGAAGCAACTGTATAAGTTATGATGATCAAATGATTGTAAAATAATGTTTCCTTGTCCAGTGTCAACACCTTTTCAACTACCATGATAGGAAAGTGACAATATGAGAAAGCTGTAGAATGCATACGGTCAGAAATAGAATTGACATGGGATATGTTCAATTTCCTTGTTCCAGTTGTAATTGCTCCTTTAGTATAGAGTGCAGCTATTGGTCCATATCAGTAACTGGCCAGACATGCTAACACTTATCCTGTCAGTTTAGGTAAGAACCAGAATAGATGGATTATCAGCTGTTAAAAATTGACATTGGTTTTTCCATTAAGAATTATAATATACAATAGTGTTCAATTATCAGTCAATTGCGTCAATTTAGGTGAACATGACCTAGTAGTCAGGTTCTTAGTGTGTTATGACAAGGAAGTAAAAAATAGAGTGGTTAGAATATCAGCTGATTCCACCCTGTCTAGACTTCCTTACAGTTACATTACCATGAAAGGACCAGAGTAACGACTGCCAACTGTAATTATTGAATCCTTGTGAAGTCCTACTTGACTGTAGTTCGTGCACTACCACAGGGAAATCATAGTTTATGTAAACATGCACTAATCATGTTTTTAAAACAATATTCTGCCAAAGGGCGGCAACAAATCTGGTGATCTAAATGTTAACATGCCGTAATCCCATCCGGACAGTTATCCTAGAACTATAGGGAAATGAAAGATGCAATTCCTGCAACTACAGGGAAATGAAAAATGCTATTTTAGTTGTTAGTATTTCAGATGACCTTGCTGATTCTAAGTTACAGACTAGTTGTCTGACGACCATGCGGGGGAAAAAGAGAGATTATAAGGTTGTCATTGGTTATTATTAACCTACCATTTCCATGATGATAACAACTTGACAGTACTATCCTATGAAAAGGCAGATATAATTAGTTCTCATTCCTTTGCATTGGTCATATGGTCCTGTGAAAAATCATTTGATGTCTCTCCAAATGAAAAGACAAAGTCAATAAAAACTTGCATGTTCAATTATCCTAGTGATATGATTGGTGATCAGATGATGGAATTGTGAACTGTTGTGTTGATGGCAGCCTATTTAAATTGCGATCTATGTTTTTACTTCATTGTCTGACAAAAATCTAATATTCAAAATGGCAAACTATCAGTGTGTTGAGAAATGATAAGCTCAAACTGATTGGCTTAAAATAATGCACTCAATCTGATTGGTCACAATGGGGAGTGATAATGTATGTCAGCCTAATTTACCATATTCAAATGAAATAGACATGTAAGTGTGCCTTTGTTGACATGAGCACAAGAGCGACATAATTTACTTATAACAAAAAGTATGTAAATATCTACAAACATGCATGCTGGTAACTACCATTGGAGGTGTGGCTAAATTAATCATGTGCCGTTACAAACAGTTTGTAAGACAGCAAAGCAAAAACATGGATCATGATGTAAACAGGTTATGTTGATGGGTATATTCAAACTGTTTCCCTGTCACTGTAGAGCAATGACCGACTGATTGGTCAGGTCTTAAGACTGATTTGGATGGTGCATTTTGCTACCCTGGATGGTTGCAAATATATGGTTAACGTTTGTGTATATGTTTGAGTCCTGCCTAGAGTGATCTTAATTTTCTACCATGAGGCAGTTTCAGATGATCATCACCTCAGGCAAATGCTCCAGGACCTGTTGTATAGCTTTTCTGATTCCAGTGGGAATATTGTTTATAAGATGGTCAGCTGTTATTTAAACCATAACAAATGACATGTGGAATAGAATATCCAGTTGTCATATTCTCACATGTCACTCCTGCATGGGCTTTTAACTGTTATTTAGCTACCATAGGGGAATGACACATTACAGAATGTCAGCAAATATGTAGACATGTCTAGCTGCTTTTGTAGACCTTTTGCCTGTTAAAAAATGGCAGCTAAAGCATCAACTTATAGTTATACCCTGTTCAGACAGTTACATCAACCCTGCATCGGTGTAAAGTTTCAACTGAATGCTTCCAAGCTACAAAGTTTGCATGTCACACACTGTACATAGTTTTAGCAAAGTGTAAGCCAAGCAAATTTGGTAGATTATAGAAATTCAATTCATTTGTAGCTTTATGCCTGTGCAGTGCCGACATAAATGTGTGTGTGTGTCTGAACGGGGTATTAATGTGTTAAGAAAACCAGGGACCAAAATAAAGAAATGTTATAGTAAACTTTACATCATGTTTCCTGTTATTTGTTTCACATCTTCGGCAATGATCAAAGCAACTGTACATGTTACTATATCTGTTGCCATCATGTACTTCATTAGTTCTTTCTACATCAGAGGACTTGATGATGAAAGATCTCAGAAGGAGACCTGTGATGTTTATATGTTTAATTACGATAGTGGTGACACCTGTGACCCAATCCATTATCTTAATTTATGCAAACTGCCCAGATGTGTATATAACTGAACTTTAGCCAGAACAAAATAGTAATCCAGTTAATCATATTCTCATTAGAGTTTTACAGTTTCTGATCAAGATTCCTTCCCTGGAGCCATCCAAGTGAAAGGTTTTATTTAGTACATGTAGGAAAAAAGACACATATTAATTCAAACCTTCTTCTTTATAATTGCAGGGCTGCTGTGATACAAGTGAAATACTTCTCATCGGCATAATTTAAAGGTAAGTATGTATCTCATCAATTATCAAAACCTTGAATTTTACAGACAAGTTTTAAAACAAAATAGATAAATGGGTTGTTGGTGACCGAGTGGTTAGCTTATACGCCTCTTACCTATGCAGCCTGGGTTCACAAACCTGACAAACTTTGTCTGGGTTTGATTAAAAGTTATCTAGGTTTGTATATAAGAGGGGTGATGCTCGGTTTGACCCTGCCGAACAACACAGGTTTTCCCGGGTACTCCAGTTTCGTCCTGCTTCTTCAACGCTAGGGCACTAGGGCGCTGCTCTTGTGGCAACCATGCAACAAATTTCCGAATTTATTTGGATGAATAAAGATTATTATTGTCTAATATTATTATTATTGTTATTATTAAATACATATACAACATGTATTGAAAACAAGTGTAACAAAATGCAATATGACTGACCTCCATGAGACGACTACAAGTGTGGCTTCCTAGGGTTATATGTACAAATAGCTGTGTTATCTGCAGCTGTATTTTCATGAGTATAGCACTATTAAAACAAGGAATGATTGCTTACTCATTTACATACATTTGCATATTGTGAATTAACTCATTTATGTATATATATATGTAGATAGATAGATAAAATAAATAATGATAAAAAATATAGTTAGAAAAAGAAACATTGAATTGATAGAATCATGTTTTCTTTCAGCAATACTTCAATATTTTATTCCAAATATGTTTACTTATGTGTTAAATAGTTGAAAAGTCGCATATTATCAAAGAAAATTGCCGAAGGGAAATTTCATTTTCAAAGAAAATTACTGACTGGAAATTTTGCAGTAAAAGCATTCAGTGTTTGCTTAGCAACATGTGAATCCATTTAAAAATAACAAATTTTGTAAAATTAATGGTAGCACAACAATGTAATATCAATAAAAATACCGGTATGTTATTGATCTGTAATACACAACATGGTGCTATTATAAGTGCATTTTACTAATGAATGTAATTCCCTAGTACTATGTATTTTTCTTTTTCCACAAACTAGGGCACTTGATAAACAATGTATTGGAATGGTAGTAAATAGTTCAAGCAACCACCATGCAACGATAATGCTACTTTAAATAAACAATTTATGTTAACCCTAATTAGTTTATGATTGATGTCTTTCATTAAGTTTATGAATGAGTGAATAGATAAAATGTTGCATTAATTTGCGTAAGTGTTTGATAATTGATAAATTAAGTAATTAAATGCTAATTATGTCACACTTTTAAAATGTTGATAGTTGAATGCACTTTGAAATGTGAATACCCTATGTATCAAAATTGATTACAAAGTACGGCATAAATATTAATATTAATAATAATCTTTTTTATGAATTTTTTATTTGCACCATGGATACTGTAGTGAACATTGCTTTGAAATTCACCACTAAGAATAAATAGAAAAACAATTCTCAATGAAATGTAAAAATTATTAAGTACTTAGTTAACATTCACAGTCAGTATATGGACCTGTAATAGTATTTTACTTCATTAGAGAGTCACAATAGACCTGGCATGTTGACTTATTCTCTGTACCTGCAGTAGCATTTTACCTCATACTGAAAGGTCAAAATAGAACAAGAAGATTGACTTATATTCTGTACCTGCAATAGCACTTTACCTCATGTGAATATGACCTCATTGGGACTTATTTTATTTATGGCAAGTAGTGGACTATTAGAATTATTGGTAATACAATTTTTTTCAATAAATTTTTTCTTAAATGATAGTGGGCAAAGGCAGGTCAGAATGTGTGAATACGAGATCATTGAAAGTGGTGTAGTATTAATAGACGATACACAGTCACTGTAACTTGTTAACTCAGACTAACGTCATGTAAATGACTCCTGGTGATAAATACGAAGGTTATAATTAATCACATGGGTGAAAAATATGAGAAATAATTAATTTTAATGGTTACGGTACGACGTGAGTCATAAATTCAATAAAACTTCAAGGTGAGTCTTTAATTAGGGTTATAGTCACACTATGTCTTATCACCATGGTAGATTTCCATAGTGTGTTTAAGATGACATGAATACTAGTAATCAGGACAGTCTTCTTTGGACAAATTTTATCTGAACTCTTCGTTTTTGTTCATTTACAGCTGTTAAAGACGGTTGTGTAATAAATATGGATGTTTTAAAACCCAATAAAGAAATTTCCTGATGTTAAATTTGGTATTGGTTTTTTGTTGTCAATTTTTAACAGTTTATGAAAAACTCAAGGCCATTGTTGTTAGCATAACAAGGAAATGTTAGCCAACCTGTTAGATGAATCATAAGGTTTAAATTACCTTCAGTATTTCAGGTTCTTTCACATTATACATTGATTCAGTGAATCATTAGTGTTTTTGTGTAGGCTGGGAGCCCAAGTATAGAAAATAGTAATCTATTTAATGTTGCATTGATTTCCATGTATCTATTAACTGTGTTGTAATGTTTGGTGTTGTGCACTTATAAACACCAGGGGAACATAAACAGTAGATTTTATATACTTATCTACTACACTTAACAAAAACAATAATCGTGTATATTTTATCATTCTTTCTGTAAACCGATTTCAAATAGACTTTTAGTTTGTGATCCTGAGTGACGTCGTGTTCACATCATTCCTTGTATTCTTATAAGCAAAGAAAGATGATATAGTGAGTTCTACTGGTATTGTCAGAAAGATATTGTTATCACTCAATATGCACTATATCTTGTTTCTGGATCATGTTAAAAATTATGTTATATATAAAATGTATGGTGTAGTTCAGACTTAAGAAACCTCCATCTGATATCTGTGTATGTCATTTCATTTTCTACAGACAATGTATAATATAAGTCTAACATTGGGTTAGGCCATAGGGTGGTCTGAATACAGAGGTTCTTGTTCTCGTTTCTGATATAGCATCATTTCATATCTGGAGCACTGTAATTTGATATTATTCCCCAGTATTTTCTTCATCCAGGAAAGGAAAATACTTAATGGTCCTTGCTAGTACAAGTCACTAAACTCAGAGTGACAAACCCTTAGGTCACAAGTATTTGGGAATAATGATTATATCGTCTCAAGCGTGGTTTACAAAAATTGCGAAAAATAAGTGTGATTTAGGAATGTTTTAACTTGTATTCTGAGCGCCTCAAAACTAGTAAGTTAGAGTGTTTTGATGTAGAATGACCAGGGTATATAATCCATATTTTTTGTTCAAAGACAATAACTTGGCTTGTGCATGGTTTAGTGGTAAACATTGTTAAATGTTGATAATAAAATAGGTCCAGTCTAATATATCATTGCATGGAAAGTTGAGGCGAGAATCGTCCAGGTGTTTTGTGAGGTTTATTTCGGTCGTTTGTGATTTGTCTAGATTTAGTTCCAGCAAATATCAGTAGCCGGATATCCTGTTCCAGAGTGAAATATAACCTAAACATGTATGTATGGTTGAAAAGAATACCTCTAGTTTGGAATGTGTCATTGAGTGAACAATTTATCAACATAATCTAAATTAACTTCATTGTTAGTGGTGCTGCCCATTGACAGTACATGTGCATGATATATCGCATGCTAGAGATGAACTACAAAGGGAAAGATACAGATAATTTGAACCAGGAGATTTCAACTTATTATCCAGGCAAGTAGAAGGATTTGATGCTGTGTATGTGATTGTGTTGTAAATCATTGTAGTTTGCATGTAGACTGAATGAGTCATGTATTAAATCAGATGTAAGAACAGTCACCTCTCCAGGAAAGGTGAGATGCATGTTGTACTATACATGTTTGTATGCGTTGTATGAAAACACAGATTGTTTTATCAGTGCAATCGTTCTGGGTACAAAATATGTAGCAGATAAATAATATGTGTTTCCCAAATGTTTTATGATTAACCCAGGATTAGAGAAAGCGAACAATTTAGGTGAAATATATACTTCTTTAGGAAAGGTATGATATATTTTGTACTGTACATTTATGTTTAATGTTGCATGAAATCAAGGATTGTTTGAATAATTCAGTCATCCTTGGTACATTTAGTACATAGTGGATCACCCTTTATACTTGTCTCTATAATTATCAATATCTCAGGATTGGGGAAAGAAATAGTCGAGGTGAAATATTTTCACAGATCTGCTATAGTTGTGCACTATATATACCTGTATGTCTTATTCAAGCATTGATGGTTTAAACACTGCCATTATCCTATGGTACATTGAATGCATAGTGGATGAATTTATACTTGTGTCCAAAATATCAATGATGAGATAGAGAGACAGTTGAGGTTAAATATTTCCAGAGATTTGTACAGCAACTTTACATGCATGTAATGTTTATGTTGTATGGAAACATTGATCGTACATTAAATGCATAGTGGATTATTACCAGTACTTTTGTCAAATTTATATGTATCTCAGTATTTAGAGAAAGTGAACTATTGAGGTAAATATTTCCAGATTTCAGTACTACTCATTAATCATGAATCTTGATAAATGCCCCTGTAGCATTTTATGTTTTTTTCTTCTGTTTTTAGGATAAACAGAAATGTTGTTGAATTTATTGATCACGTAATTCTCATAGCTTAGATTGTACTCTGAATGAGAACCAGACTTTCAGGCAAGAGATTTCTGGCAGATTGAAGATTAAATTTCCATACATGTATATAATTCCGAGTGTTTTCTCCAAGATGTGCGAATGTGTGATTTGTGCATTTTACAGCCGAGAGCACCCTTGTACCCTTTGCATACCAGGTCACACAAGATTTTCCAAGTAAAAAGTATCTGACATTGATAGAAAGGCAAGGAAATTAGCATTTAGATTATACAATTTGGGAATAGTCACATCTGCAGCATTTTGTGAAGACTGTGACTAGACATCCTTCGCCATGGCTGAATGCAAAATTCTGAGCTATAACCATGATGTACCTTCATTGGCAAATTAATTATACCAAGTATTACATATTTGTCAGTTTTTTCTACCATTGTTGGGTATAAAATGACAACATTAACTGTTACTGTATAAATGTAAAATATTTTGAATAGAAATTGTATCCATAATGTATACAACACATCAACTGAAACTGTCATCACTACAATTAATAATTTATTATTTTAATCAGACAATGTAATTAATGACTTGGATGTTACTGGACAACTTCAAGGCTATATAAACACCTGGATTTGGACAGTAATAATAATGTTAAATTAATGATAATGATAATGTCTGCAGACAGTCATAATATATGCCAAACTATCAATAGTATATGTGTAACAAATAAAAGTCTATCATTCTGGTCTGTAAAGTTTGCAGATTAGTCTTTGATAAATTATCTAGGTTGTTTTTTGAATACTTTTTAGGGTGCACAGTATGAGAGTAACAAAGCTGTAATTTTCCAGTTGCAGCTAGTGCCGAAAACCAATTTGTTGATAAGTACCCATTTAAATATTGAAATATGTTATTAAAATGCACTAAACTTTGTATTCCCTTAACTTTACATTATGTTTATAATTCTAATAATGCTAATTTTTCCATAATACTTTTGCACAATGTATTAAAGTGCATTGCATATTTACATATGTTGAGTTTTATACTTGTCAATGTGTATAGTGTGTGAAAAATAAACATGCTGTATGAGTATAGAACGTGTTTTAATTTATAGTAGATTTCTGTCCTTAAAAAAAAATCTCCCAAAAAACAGTCCCATGTTTGCATTATATATGTTATTACCATGTGCATAATAGTAACTAGTAATATGTACATATGAAAGAATTCAGTTACCTCAGGATGCCTCATAGGAATTTCTATTCTTGAACAAAAAAATATTTGGCATTTTTATAAATCCACTGTAAATGTGCTATTGTAGTAGTGAAACAGCCATTGTGATCATAATGGTAGGTTCATGAAGATATGAACAATAATTGGAATGTCCAGAAGCAATAGAAGCATATCCTCAGGTATTGTTACTGTCATTGTTCTGTGGATCAACCCCCTGTTTAGTTAATGTTAGAAAGGAACTGTATGTATATAAAGGTAACGTACATGTGACATAACCAGGACAGTCTGTCTGACTGTCTAGTAACATTATCATCAGATGAAAGCAATCATGGGGAAGGGGAGGGGGGTTGAGATAGATACATTCAGTATATATACATATGATACATCATTACGTGCCATTGGTTTCTAAATGTGTAAAGTCCTTGGGCAAGATTTAAACCTATGATTGTGCCCCCCCCCACCCCCACCCCCACCCCCATGAACACAGTTGTATAATTGAGGAGCTGGTATGTTAGTGGTTGCAATGTGAATACTTTAATCCTATCTTTAATCCTATGTGCTTATACAGACGCTGTAATTAATGGATTGTAAGAACCTGAGGCAAGGAGGAAATATAAAGGGTTGTTGTGCCATTTTAGATTCGTGCCAGGGATAATAATTGTCAAGTGCACTTTGAGCACAGATAAAACTAAGCCTTGGACATCAATACACACACACACACACACACACACACACACACACACACACACACACACACACACACACACACACACACACACATGCACACACATATTATACACGGTTTGTTAATGCATATTTTCCAGCAAGACCTGAATCCTTACTAAGTAATGGACAGTCTGTTTTTAAAACTTGCGAATTATCACTATCAGTTCAATTAATATGCATATTTTATTTTAATTAGAATAATACAATTTCCAAGTAATTGTCAGTCTGTTAAATGCATATATTGCAGCTGCAACATTTAAGTTTTTTGTTAACATAAAGATTTATAAATAAAGTATGGACAGTACATGATATGCATATATTTCATGGTTGCCTGTATTGATATATGAACCGTTGACATAATTCCAACTTAAAATGTGGTTGGCGTCGTAGAGAAGGACATTCCATTTATTTGAATGTCTCCAGGGTAACACCACTAATAATAAATGATATTAGTGAATAGATAGAGAACCATTTACATGGTGCCATCTACATTTATCATCATGTCTATTGTATAGTCTTGCTGTCTTCAACACAATGATGTCTGTGATAATTACCATATTGGACCCTGAGGTCTCGTCCATATTGAAGTCATTATCTGTGGTTCTTGGTTTCTTTGAATGGTAAGGGACATAAAAGAAAGTTTAATTTCAGATGATGTTGTCCGATAATTAGCCTGTTCAATTCCTGAATGTGTCTGCTGGTCATACTACTAACTAACCCCTACAAGTGTTAAATGTTCAATATGCTGAATATGGTAGTGCTCAGGACATTGATATGCATCTGTTGTAGAAAGAGGGGGCTATAGAGGTATGTTGAAATACATACAGGATAAATTTACATTGCTTTTGTCACATACTAGAGATGACATTTTGATATGCAAATTAGATGATTTGATATGCAAATTAGATGTTCATGCAGCTCGTTAAGATTGATAACAGTGAAGATACCACAACTCACATATATTGAAGATATTAATGATTTAATTAATAAACTAGATGTGTATAGATAAGTAACATATCTCTGTACTGAGTAGGAATTTTAATATCATAACCTTGTCAATTTTAACTTAAAGATAACATTCCCTTCTGAGAGTAAGGGTGGTATTGGTATGCAAATAGGATTGTAAGGCTGTTAACAGGTAGTTGCTCACCATGCAAATATTCAAACTGTACTAATGTACTCTTAGTCATGTATAGGATATTGTTATATGCAAATGAGCTATATTAATATGCAAATAATCCAAGACATGCATCACAAATATGCGTAATATTAAATGCAGCAATTAGATATTATTCTCCAGTATTTTTCTTCGTCCAGCCAAGTAAAATATGAGTAACGTAAAGGGACATTGTTACCACAAGTCACTAGACTCGTAGTGACAACCCTTAGGACACAAGTATTTTCCAGCTGAATGAAGTAAAATAATGGCGAATAATATAATTATATCTCCTCAAGCATAATTTATGAAAAATTGGAAAAATAATAGTGATGTGGAATGTTTTGACTCCTTATTGTATGTCACGACAACCTGTGTCTACATCCCTGGTTTGCGGTGCTTGAAAATTTCAAGCACTGCAAACCAGGGATGTAGACACAGGTTGTCTTGACATAGAACAACCAGGGTATATAATCCATATTTTCTGTTCAAAGACAACATCTTGGCTTGAGTGAGGTAATTTAATATGCTAAATATTGGAATGCTTAGAGGGGCATTGACGTGCATATTGAAGAATGTGGGACCTGTACATGTGTTATGATTAAGGTGAATTTTAATTTCTAATATGCAGATTAAAATTAGGGTATAATTTTTAAATCTTTAAACCTTGGGTCCAAAAAGTAAATAAATCTTTTAGTCTTCGGTAAAAATTACAAAATGTATTTTATTTCCAATGTTTCTACCATACACAGATGACCTCCTAATTGGGAATCTTAAAAGAATGAAAATATAAACTTTGATTATAATTGTGTTTCTTAGTTTAGCACAAATTCACCTATTATTTTTTGTTATAATTAATTTGATAAAAGTGGGAAAATATATAAAGAAAAGAGAAGGAATGATATATACTACTACAAGAACACTTGTACATAGTAGGTAATATCCGTGTATTTAAATATCAAAGCAATGTGATAAATCAAGTCTTTTGATAAAGATAGTTAAATTCACAATACATAGCTGTGATAAATTTACCGTATATTAATCACAATTTAATACTAAAATTGACATACAGTTTGAAAAGGTCATTTTATGTTTGTAAGGTAACAAAGTTGTTTCCATATCAACACCTATTGTTTGTGTATTGTAGGTATTTTATCATTTCAGACATCGATCAATAACGTTTCTAAAGTTATTTCCCACAGGTATAGTTCCACTATTTCAACCAGTCTTGCCGATATTTGTAATGAATTAGGTAGTAGAGATATATTGATGTATTGCTATTACTGTACAATAACAGAATGGTTGACAAGCACTTTTACTGACATTGCTTTCTGTTTGATTGACCACAGTATTGGCATAGTTTATTTTATCTTCTAAATTTCTGGGAACAGAATATGACTGATAATGATAATGATGATGATGATGATGATGATGATGATGATGATGATGATGATGATTTTGATGATGATGATGATGATGATGATGATGATGATGAGGAGGAGGAGGAGGAGGAGGAGGAGGAGGAGGAGGAGGAGGATGAAGATGGGGATGGGGATGATGAAGATGGGGATGAGGATGATAAAATGATGATGATGATGATGATGATGATGATGATGATGATGATGATAAAGTGATTACGAAATACAAACTTTTTTCAGCTTATTACAAGATAGATACATGTACTACAAGATGTTCAAAAATAAGATGTTCCTTTGGGAAGCATGAAGCTGATAATTATGATTCTCAGAATTATTAATACATTGCTTTCATTCACAGTCCTGTATGTTTTTTTATCCTGAATGGAGGCAAACATAAAACATATCAGTTACTCAGTGTTATACTGATGTCACTGTTGGAAATAAAAGGAGAAACGTGAACAGGTTGTTGACTCGGGGTAATAAATGTTAGTACTTGGCATGTGGACGATATGACATGTATTTGATCTATTACCTACACAAAGAAGTTACTGATTACATAGAGTTTCAACTACTAGTATACCACTTAACTATATTGATTACAGGTTTATACAATGAATGACTTCAAATTTAGGACCTAACAACCATTAAATCAACCACTGATATTATAAATGATGCTACGAGAACATCAGAGCAAAGCCTGGTATTGAATAACATGGTTGGTTTATCACAGTAGATAACAGTGGAAGTTTTGCAGCACATAATTTATAGAAACGAGTGCAAAGGTTTTGGCAACACAATTATACAAGAATACAATAGTATTGAATAGCATGTTGAGTTCATCACAGTACTTAACAGTGTAAGTTTTGCAGCACATTATAGAAACAAAGCAGCACATTAAGAGATAACATTCAACCACAGCATGCCAACATAACTAGCGATGCTGAATAGTATGGCAATGCTAGAGTATTGCATCACAGTTAGCACATCAGTTTTACAGCACATAATAGATACATTTGTAGCAGCAATTGACAACATAATTACTCAACAGTATTGAATGATATTAAAGTGGTCTTTTACATCACACTGTATCAGTTTTGTAGCACATTAAAGCATACATTAAGCAGCTTATAAAGAGACTAACAACCAATATTAAACTATATAGTATGGATTGTACTCTTAAGGTGTAGAAGAACTTGTTTTGATAAGGGCCTCCTTATGTTTCTGCCACAATTCCCTTAAAAACTATTGGGAAATGATATGTAATTATTACGAGCTCATAATGCAGAATGGAGAGTTTGCATATTAGTGTACAAATCGCAATGTAAATGTTAACAAAATGATCACCTAGATGTATTGCCAACCATAATAGTAGATATAGGCACATATGAAATATTTGACTTACTAGAGGTAATGATGACATAAAAATAGTCATAATTTAAAATGATTAGAAGCATAATAACAACCAATGTGTAAAAACATGTTTATCATGTACTGCTTTGTTAGGCAGGAGTTGCTTATCTCTAGATAATGGTGTTAATAACTCAACAAAATATACATCATGCTTTTGTGCTAGACCAACTTTTTCTTACACTCTACCAGATTAAACACCTTTAAACTTAATCCAAACTTAGCCTAATTAAGATAGATTGTGTTTGTGAAAGAAGAGTGGAAGTGGAAAGCCAAAGTCATGGTCCAGAAAACTGGGTGGATATGTTCAAGGTCAAGTACACATCATCAATAGACATCAAGTTAATGAGTTTTGCTGTAAAGGTGACAAGCTTCAAATAATTGACAGATGTTGTATGTACATAGTAACAGTTTGATGCAAGGGACTTCAAATTAATAGCTTTCCTGACCTCGAGTATGCAACCTTGATATTAACTGTCTTAGAATATAAATATGTCACAAGTTTATTAATAATTTTGATTCTGTTTAAATACAAAGTTGATGTATTCTTGTTTTCAAATACTCAGCATATCTTTGTGTGCTTTCGCCATTCAGCACTACTAAATAGAACATTGCTCTGGAAATTACTTCTATAGAAATTTGATTGAATGATTGATTTGTATTATTTTGTATATTTTTATGTGGATGGTTTTCTAAATATGCTGTATTTCTACAGTTTCATTTCATTTCTATACTAATATGCTATATGTATTTATGCACTGTTCCACTTTCTAAATATACTGTACATTTATAGTGTCATTTTCTTCTTAAATATATTGTACACTGTTTCACCCTCTTTTTAAATATATGCATTATGCATTAATAGTTTCAATTTCTTTTAAAATATACTGTACATTTATACATTGTATTACTTTCTAAATATACTACATATTTGTATACATTGTGTCACATTCTTTCTAAATATACTATATATTTATACATTGTTGCATTCATATTCTTGAATGTTTATAATTTGTGAATATTCATTAGCTGATTTGCATATATGTTAGTCGTATGCTAATACTTTACAAAATAACACTGATATTGTTCAGTTTGTTGTCTGCATACCACCATCTAGTAGTCTACGGTGCACTGCAGTGTCCTTGAATTCTAAGCTAAACTGATCTTACAGATGTATGTGTTTATAAGATAGAGATCTAAGTCTCAAGTCTGTACATTATCTTCTTGTTACCATGACAACAGATGACTGACCTTAAATTTAAATAGAGACATTCTCTTGAGCAGTGTAGACTATAGAAGATAGCAATCACAGTCTGACCATAATTGTTCTTTTACCATGGCAACGCGAAAGTGACCTCAAATTCAAGTAAATCTATGCTGTTAGCAATATAGGAAGGTAGAGATCAGAGTTTCCATTCTGAACGTATTTTACTATGAGAAATTCAATGTATGAGTGTTCCTTATTTCAAGTACATCTGTTCTATTATCAAAGTATATACTGGCAAGATAAAGATCAGGCTTGTGTTTCCATCCAGACCATAATATTCATGTTGCCATGGTAACAAACTATTACCCCTGAATCAACAGTTAATTCTGTTAAAGGTATCTTATATTGGCAAAATATAATGCCTAGTTAGACCATAGTGTTCATGTTACCATGGAAACATATTAGTGACCCTAAATTCAAATAGAACCATCCAGGTCTAATAAAAGCAAATTTTGGCAAGATATAGATCACAGTGCCCAGTCAGATCATAGTGCCCATGTTACTATGGTAACATATTAGTTAGCCTAAATTTAAATTGAACCATCTAGGTATAATAAAGGTAAATACTAGCAAGAAATAAATCATAGTACCCAGTCAGTAAATTGATGTGATAGGTAGAGGTACAATGTACACAGGAAATTGAATAAGAATTTGTAAATGCAGCCATTTGAAAGCCAGACATAGATCCCAGTTTAGACTGTTCGTGTTTTGTTAGAAATGAGACTTGTACATCCAGAAAGATAAACATTGCTGAAGAGATTTTAACTTGGTCTACGACAGATGTAAAAAAAAACAACATAAAATGATATGAAGTCCAAACCTTACAAAAGATTTGATGAATCTTTTGTTGACTTTGAATATGTACTTATCATTTGCTGTAATAATTCTATTGCCATACAATAGTCTCATTACGTTTGAAGTGTCCTTTTGTCTGTAATTTGCCTCTTTCTATCATATCTTCATACTTGAAGAGTGTATATTTTGTCTGACTTGTGAAAGAAAAAATTGAATGGTGCCATTAAAATTAGAATTGTCTAGTCAAGTAGCTCTCTGTTCATGTGTTAACAATGATATTGGTAATTTTGCAGTAGCTGAATAGCCCACAATTCTCTCTCTTTACACACTCAGATATAACTCCTTGAGTTCAGACAAATCCCACAGTATTTGGTGAAAAAAAAACATTTTTTTTTTTTTTAAATTTTCAAACTTTCGATTTGCCACTGATAAGTTTCTGAATACCAATTCTCGGATATTAAATTTTGATGGAAGGAGAAATGTTTTAAAATAATTTTTTTACAAATTTCAAAAAATTTTGGCACACTGCCCTGCAGATACTCACACAGGTAAAATGTACCAGAATTTAAGGAACTAATGCCTATTAAAGCAAACACCTCAGTGGGAATTGTGGGTTGTCAGAATACTGTGAGTCATGTGCAGCGAGATCACTGAAGGGGCTAATTCCAGATGCATTGTGGGATGTATGCTAAGCATGATTCCTTAGCCATTGTGACATGGATAGATGGGAGAAGGAAAACACCCACATGGTTGTAATACAAAAGCTACGAGTCTGAAATATTGAACTGACTCAATTGCATATTTCAGCATAGCCCTTTTTTACTGTGATTTTACATTTTTACATTTACATTTTTGTATTCAGTCAATCAGGGAAGGTAAATTTTAATTCATGAATATGGGAATCTGTGAACATTTAATGCAGCTAAATTGATATTTGAAATAAAAAGATGATGACTTTTTCTTGATTGCTGACTGAAATACATAGCCACATGTTTGTGTAAATGTTCCAGTTTTTATATCAAGTATATAACAAGGCCTCAAATTTATGATGGAAACTGAAATTATATGTGTCTAAAAATTATTCCCTTCATAGCCACCTGTTTGATTAATGTGCTGATGTTCTAGTACCTAGAAGGTCAGAGGTCAGAAGTGTCAAATGGTTGATACCATTTGTTACAGGGGTGGGCAGACTTCTGAATGTCATGTCTGAAAGTGATTCCTAAGGAAAAGATGATAATGTTGTTACATGAAGATGTTCCAGTTGTCGTACTCATTTCAAGTTTAATAGCTCTCTACAGAATACAACATTTTAGTATTGATAACACCAATCCAGTGTGATGGCTGTATGTGGAAACAATTTGAATGGGATGTTGCATCTTCAATAGATAATTCAATCCAAAACATTTGAAGACAAATGATAAAACTAATACTTTCATTTTCATGACATTTGTATATTTATATATTTGCTCATGATGCAAACGCTAGAAGATGTATTTCATTTTCACTTGGAGTTGTCCTCTCGATCTACCACAAAGGCTATCTTCTATGATCACTCCGCAGCTTACCCAGTTTCCATATTACAAAAACTAGAGGTATATCACAATATGGAACTTGCAAACTCACCATATTGAATGTGGCATCATGGGAAATGTGATAATAAATACTAATGAATTGGTACTGTAAACAATATTGTTACATTGTTTGCAACCATGAATAATCAATTCATAGCTACTGATCATTGTGGGAGGTTTTTTTATCAGTAGCTCCAGATTAGGTATTATGATAACCACAGATAATCCCATAGTCCTTTGCATCTGAGCATGCTCAGTCTAGATTGCGAGTTCCGTATTTATGCTCTTGAAAATCGAGTACACAAATGACATATAGCTTCAATGATAGATTTTAGCAAAATTTTGGGTGCAGTTTTCTGTATAGCTTTTGAAAGTCATTATATTTATGAAATATTCATACTGCATAATATAATAGATAGAATGATTTCCCAGTAGTCTCATAAAAGTGTCAATGTAACTGAAAAATGGTTGTGTAATCTATTCTGTCTGTAGGAGATATACCACTATCTCAGATTATATAATACTATTGAAGGTCACAGTTACTTTAAAATAATGGTTGAAATCTCATAACAAATACATATCAGTAGAAAAAGAGAGTAAGTTTGATGAAGAACAACTCTAAGACATCATTAGTGAATGTTTGTGGAAAGTTTTTTCAATTAGAAGTTAACCCTTTCATGACTAGAGACGAGTTTTAAATAATATGGGGACCCAATTTATATGAATATTTTCATAATTACAATAATATTACTTTATTAGGAAGTAACATTTCTTTAATTCCAGTCTAAAATGAAGTTGATATATGCCAAAAACTTACATAAAACAAGAATTTTGTCCACACGATTTTGGCGGGAATGTTTTCAGTATTGAAGGGATTAAGTATCTTTGAGTTTAGTTTTTAACATTGAATGAAAGCCAACAGAAAATGCATATTAATAAAATTTCATGTAATTATTACTGATATGATTAGTTGTCATTTAGATCTATATTATTTAGAATGTCAATTCATTTAGACGTGATGTACAATGTAATTAACTTCTTATGACCACCTGTCTCCAAAGATGTCATCACACTTTATAATAATGATTGGTGGTTCATAAGTTAATTAATGTTTTGTACAACTAATGTAATTAATGATCTAGCTGATAAATAAGGTACAACCCGATCAGTTTGTGGTATGTCTTTTGAAGCACTATTGGTATAGGATGTTCAATACATTGATATAAGGTAATCATTTTAGACACATATCATCTGGTATAGAGCTATTGAACTAGTTGGTTGAGAACCCTGTTACTAATAGGAGACTGGGCATTGTAATCCTGGCCTTTAACTATTAGGACTTCTTGAGAGTAACTTGCAAACAACCATTTGATATACATCTCTATAAAGGTTAACCAAACATTTCATTGTGTCCAGAGCCACTGTTGGAACAGTGTGTTTGTTGTAACTTAAGTAAAGTCTGCCAGCAGTTTATTTACATTATTAGGGTTCTCTACTAAGTTATGCTACAATGTACATAGATTCCAATGCAAGGATTACCACATATATACCCCTCTCCTCTGGGGTTCCTAAACTTTTAATGTTATTGCATTTATACCTAATGTATTTCATATATCAATTTTTCATTGTACTAAATTACATTTTTGTATTATTTAATATTTTGTACACAAAGCATTTGAATTTGTAGGATTAAATGTTGTAGCTTTCAGCCATCTCAATACATATACACAGAGATAGTATCAAAATTAAAACTGTTGTTCCAAACACAAACTTGAAAATTGTTTTTGATATTTTCGAGTGCACACTTCAATGAGTGATATAAACTTCCTTGTCCATAAGATCATATGTTCTGACTAGTGGGTTAGTTTGAATCAATATTGAAGAAATGTTTTGCTTCTGTACATGTATGTGGTACAGTGGTGTGTGGTAGTGTGGGAGATTTGCCATTAACAGCATTATCTCTGTATGCTCAAGTCTCCAGTCTTTTTTCATACTTAAGAATGTTTAAAAACAACTGTGTCCTTTTTCTGTGAAGTCATAACCTGAATGAGTAACTATACAACATCCTAGTACACACATAAGCCTAGTCCTTGGGAGGCTACTCGTAACTGGAATTTTTTTTTAAAAGTTGAGGAAAACGTTTTCCTTAAAAATGTAAAGTGAATAACAAAACCCATCACATTTGAAGACTTACACAAAAAATCTCCCAAGGAACTCAGGTGCCAGTCTATAGATATTAGTCTACAATGGAGTTTAATAGTATAATCAGTACTATCACAGAGTTACATACAGCAATGTATATTTTTCACAATGCTGTTGAGTTTTATTCACCTGTTGACTACGCTCATCATAGGCTACGTGCTAACTATGTCTCCTTATGAGGTCATAAAATCCTGTGGTCTAGGTGGGACCGGAAATACCCGAAAACAACTCTCGAAGTAAATCCGAAGGGAAGTGACTGAAAAAAGGTCATTTTAAGGTGTTTGCAGACGCTTTTTAAAAAGTTTTAAAATCAGAATGCATTTCACAAACATGTAGTCTAGCAAATTAGCAATAGTGAATGTGAGCATTTTGAATCACCTTTAAATAGCTGCCTTTGAGTAGAGTATTGATTTGTTCAGGCTGGTAATCTGTATGTATAATACTGATAAAACCAATCAGTTGTAAGTGTGAAAGATAACATTGTACTAATTAATTACAGATTAGGAAGTGTAGAGTGATTCTTATCAAACAGTTAAAAGTATTAACACACACAGGTCATTGATATTCCAATGTTTGCTATAGGTCTTAAACTTGTAAGACTATGAATAAACATTCATAACATAGCCTGTGAGTACTTCAAGCAAACAGTTAACAGCTAGTTTATGGGGCAGTGTGTGCATGAATAGTCCATGGGGCAGTTATATGAATGAGATCACGTTCTAAAATTGTTCTTACTTTGCAAGGTTGATTTTGTAGCTATGTCTTGTCAATACTTAGTTTAGTCTTTTGCCTAACAATGTTGTATTCAAATGTAAAATGAATGATTGTTTTCAAGTAATAGTAGCTCAACTAGTCTAGTTCCTATATGATGCATTACGATAACTATGATCATCTCCACTCAAGTCTAGGAAAAGTCAGGGGTATCACAGATTTCTGTGCTAGAATAATGACTTTCCCTGAGTGGAGCTGATCATAGTAATTATAACACGTCATAAAGGAACTAAACTATGGCTGAACTTGCTCAAGTTCATCATGAAATCCTTCCTTATGTATGTGTATATATAAATATATATAAATATATATAAATATATATATATATATATATATATATATATATATATATATATATATATATATATATATATATATATATATATATATATATATATATATATATATATATATATATTCGTCTAGACTCGGTTGACTTCTCCAGTGGACTGAAGTATATTACCTAGAGTATGATGTCATGTAATTCACAAATACTTTGGAATTAAGCAGCGACAACCCCCTCCCCCCTCCCCATCAATGAATTAAAAGAGGTAATGAAAATAGACACATGAATAAATATAAAGTTTAAAGAGTCAGTCTTTAATTCTGTAACTCGAGTGAAAAGTTAATTTTAAACTTCAGACGAGGGACTATCCTCAAAACATTAGACACGATTTAGAAGAGACCCTGGTCAGTATCTTTGCTTTACTAATCTTAGACTACGTTATTGAAATTCTGGTTCTATCAGTACTTGTGGAGATTCTTTTTCCATTAGTCAGACACTTTTTGTTTAGCTTAAAAGTTATAGAGTTGAGGACTGAAATAACCTTGTATGGTTTTAGGGATAAATGCTGTGAAATCGCAGTAATATTATGAAAGTAAGTGGCACAAGATGAATTAATAAGCTGACAAGTGAATACCTGTGTCTTACATAAAACCTTGATTAAACTATTCTAGTATAATGTTGATGTTGATGTATGTCAGTGTTTTTGCTAAGGTTTGGGAACCCCGGTAACAGAAAGGGGGAAAGAGGTAAAACTGGTAGTGCTTCCCATGCAATGTGTCATAGTTTAGGTGGGGAACCCCGGTAAAATGATGTGGGAACCCCGGTAGATTTTACCTACTTACCGCCCTTAAATAAAACACTGTATGTCTTTCTCTAACATTAACTTCTAGCATCATTAGAGTATTTGATTGCATAGTAGGGATTGCCTTGACATTTTTATACATGTTATAAATAACATTTTCTAATTGTTAATTAGTTATATCCTAATACCAGGGTTGAGTTTGAAGCAATTGTTAAGTATGCTTCAGTAAGTAAAATACTGTGAGTAGTGTCACCAAGTACCTTTTAAATATGCAACAAAAATTATTCCCAAACACGTAGAAATTCAGTTGCCTCGCTACGTCTCTCCTTTTCTTGTTAATAATAATAAATGATACTGTGCTATAGCCCTCTGTAGCTTTGTGATGAGAATAGCTCTGTTTTGGATAATGCAGTCGGAATTCCTATGTTATCCAGGGTTGTCATTATCCGCTGTGAATTTATGAATTACTGATAACCTCACCAATGGAGTAATCATCCACTGATTAACAAGTTATGGTGATGTAATCGTAATTGCAACAGACTTTGAATATTAAATGTGTTTTATAGGTCTGTGTCCAACATATCAACTTAGAATAGATATCTTGGAATAAATCCAATACTTTCCTAAGTGGCAGACATCTTTGCATTCCATAAATTGTGTGTATAAAGTTAAAGCTGGGTGCGTCTGGAGTTTAGGAACCTTAGAATATCTATTTTCATTTCAAAAGGAGAGGATAATGTATGTTTCAATCCCAGGTTTTCACATTAATTAGTGTTAGCAAAAAAGCTCTTTCTTCTGATTAATGTTTTGTATACCTATGTCAGAAAATTATTTTTTTTTTTACATATAAATGTTAGTTCTAATGAGAACTTGGCTTTAGGATGGAAAATGTTTATGGCTATGTTGCAGGAATTTCTTTTTTGGCTCAGCTCTTCTGAAGTTGCAAAACCCGATCTAAAACTCAAGTTGTGTAATATGCAACTTTCAGTACAGGTGTTATCCATGCTGACAAATACAGTATTCCCATACAGCCTTCAGTAATTGGCTTAGATTGTGTCACATGGCATGGACTACTGACCCACAGTGCCCTCAATTTGCATACTGAAGCCATTGTTCATTTTCCATTTTCCATAGGGCACTATCATTGTAGCATGGGAATTTTGGAGTGTTTTGCTTTGGCTGGAAAATGATCAAGCCTTAGAATGAGATGTGTTATAAAACATGTCTTTTTTGGCCATATTGGGCAATAGTAGAGATCATAACTCATATAACACAACAGCTTTCATGTTAATAAACATCTACTAGCACTCTAATAGCCAGGAAAATAAATACCATACCTTACCATATTATATCAACTTCCATATTGATACAGTACATATGTTTCCGTTTTGGCACCATTGAGTGGGTCAAATGATTCATTGTAAAAATCCAATATTGAAATATGGAATTGAGTATTTACAGGGATAATAGAAATCAGGTTTGTGTGTGTATATTTGTAGAATAAAATATTGATCATCCCTGCAGTCATCAGATTGTCACTACATCACCATATGTATCATTTTAAACATTTCACATATTAATCACATGTAACATCTGCTCAGAATTAGGAATTTATAGAAATGTCTACTAAGGATTAGTCACAGATTTGAATGAATATTAAATGAAATACACAACAGGAACACTATTAAATATGAAGATACTAAATTTAGACACTGGAATATTGATATATCTGTGGTACATTTATTTATAAAAGAGGGTGTATCTGAGTGACATGTCACATGACATTTTGATTCAAAAGTATATCTGTGACTCTTTTCAGTGCAAACATGTTATTATAGCAGTGGATATATCCAGTTACAATTCTGTGAATATAATTCAGTATTGTCATTGTGTTTTGTGTACATTTTAATCTCGAAAACCAAGATTATAGCACTGCAGCTGAAAAATGAAACAATTGATTAATATTGAAATACTTTAAATAAATACTTTCAAAGTGTTCCTTATTTTGTTAAATTGATGAATGTATAGTGGATGACAGCTAAGCAAGTTGCTTTAGTAAAAACACCTGTAAAAATATTTCTTTAAAGTTGGTCCCTAAGTGAGTAAAAATGATATCCCAACAAAACAGCTGAATAAAGTTTAGTTTACACGTATACACGTTCTCTTTGACTGCAAGGCTTGGTTGACCGATAACAGTTGTAATCCCCATATAGTTTACTCCAATGTCAAAACTGATTAGTCGACCGTCAATGTTAAAATCTATGTGGCATTTTGATTGGCCCAATGTTTATCCAGACAATGCTGAAAAGCATACTAGGTGCAGACACCACTGCAGATTCAGGCATTCCGTGTATTTACACAATCATTTATGTAAACAAGTATTTCTTGATATTGAGCCTTGAATGAACCTTGTGCAATTTATATTGATCAGATGATGTCAAGATCCATGGTTTTCAAACTTAATGAAAATATAGCCTTGTTCCCCACCTGAAGTGATTTCAACATAATTCAAACAGAATCAGTTCGATAAAATTGCTTCAAAATTGGATGCTTACACAAAATTATGCAATGGACTTCATTGAATTGATTCACTTTTGGTTTTGTGTTGGTTTCAAACTGATTTTATGCTTTGAATCAAGTCCAACCCACCCCTCTTAAAGTGATTCAACTAAATCAGTTCAAGCTGGTTTTAGTGCGTTGGGGGACACAAGAACTGACTTCAATCCAATTTTGAACTGATTTAAACTTCCACACGTGTTTGTTGTATTCATCAATTGATATACAGTGTACGTACCTGACATTTGGAGAACTTTTATATTATGAAAACAGTAATTTTATAACAACAAAGTCTCAAGTGACATCATTTACTTGTGAATTCCTGTCACCACTTCCATGCATAAACTAACCATTCATAAATGTCACTGTGTTCAAAGGTTTTTGAACCTTGGTAAGAGATGGGAATTGAGAATATTTATACAGTTTCTAAAACATGTTAGCATAATTTCATGGATTATGTGGAATAGTTAATTTTATTATTGGTCCCCAAGACCTAAAGGGGAGGAATGTGAGGTCAAGTTAACATTGGTATTATTTTTAGATAGCTTAGTCTTTTTCTGTCTTTTCAAACTTATAAAGTTTGTTTTATCTCATTGCGTGTGTGTGTTTATTTGAAATTGTGGAATTCCCTTTGCTCTCAAATAAGTTCATGATAAATTAATTCAAATAAAATTCCCAGACAAAGGTCAAAACTTGTCCAATATATAAACTATGTTTGTAATAATTTACTGCTGGTAAATAATAAAACAGTATACACACTTTCCACTAAAAGGAATAATTGTAAATCTGCATGACAAATTAAAAGAATATCATATGAGTATGGCCAGGGTGTGATACAATGGATGTAATAAAATGCAGTGATCGTTAGGTTTGAAATGTCAGTGGGTATTGCCAAGTCTCCTACAAGAAGCAAAGGTGATAGAAGCCAGACAGTTTTATCTTTATGGCCAGGATTGTACGTCAGTTAATGTGTTTGGTATTAAAACATGTGAACAGTATGAGTCAGATCTGAAAGACATATACACAGACACTGAATGTTTTAACATCACACAGACAGTGAATGTTTTAAATGCCTGTATACTACATAAAGACATTGATAAACTATTGGTTAAAAAGCAATTAAACCCGAAGCTGTATTTCACAGTAGATTTATTAGTATGCTTCCTTAACTTTGGGCAAATTCCTGTTAGATCTACATCTTCCGTATTTAGACACTAAATATTTTACAAGCTATTTCAGAAGAAGATATAGAGGTTAAGGAATGGCTTGTAGCTGGATCCTATGTGACATGCATAGTGTAGGAAATTATAATTTGAAACCTGGTAAAATTTACATATATTTCCATACCCTGAACCATTGTTTCATTGGATCAGTGAGAACGAACACATAGGCATGTATAGCTTTCACAAGCAAATTTATGTATTAAGAGGACTGATGTAACACTATTCCATAATTTGACAGTATGTGCGTGTGTATGCTAAATGATATGGCAACTTGTAATCTGAGTAGGAACACACACTGTCTATCAAATAACATATGCATGTGACTTTATGTAAACTATAAATCAGTTTCAACTGATCCTGTTCAAACAATCCTCAACAAGTCACCATCTGAACTATCACGATGATATATTTATATATTACATATTTTAACAAGATATTATTATTGCCCAAATGTTCAATATCCACCCAATCTTTGAGTTTAAACTTACCCTGACCAGATAGTCCTTGAGAGTTGCCATCTGAACTATGAGAGTGATACACTGATAAGTTATATATTCAGAATTTAACTAGATGTTATTATTGCCTGTATGTTGAATATCCATCCATTCTCTTAAATCATTTATATTGTGTCCTGTCCATATGGTCCTTAACGGTCACCATCTAAAATCGTCAGTGTTACATTTTGGAATTTAACGAGATAGTTTGCCCAAATGTTGAATATCTTCTCATTTGTCCAGTTGCGGATAGTCCTCAATAGTCACTATCTCAAAAGTCAGTGCTATATTTCTGAATTTTAGTTTAACCAAATGTTGTTCCCTAAATGTTAAATACCCACCTACTCCCTAAAAGATGGAAGACATATTAAATAATTTTGTTGCCAGAAATTGTTACCTATCTTTTCAATTTGTATAAATGCATATAAATTTTACTTCGTAATATCATCCCAATATTGCATAATTTGAATGCATAATTTGTTTTGTGCTGAGCATAAGGATCAAATAAAATTGTCGTCACACAGACTGTCTTGAAATTAAGCTGATGTATATAATCTAAACTGTTCAAGATATGACATTTATATAGCAAGTGTCCATGACAACTTACGAGTTTCCATGGTAATGTTAATTCAAATTAAGTTACTTGTGCTATATGTCGACTGCAATGCATCAATTTGGATATTTTTGTTATCTTTACAGGTGGAAGAGAAAGAATTCATTATTAACCTTTGTTAGAAATATCACCTAGCTGTTACCATGGCAACCACAGCGTGCGGTACATGTTCCAAGATCCTTTTGTTCTTCTTCAACTTCATTTTCTGGGTAAGTATATATCCATGATCAGTAAGATTTCTACTTGAAAATGAGAAATTTGCACATTGATTTCAGGGTTGAGAGCATATGGTTCATGCATACTTTCTTTAGAGTCAGAAAATATTTTATGTTCCTCTTAGTTAGCCCATGTTGTACCATTGCTGCAAAAGAGTTTCTGATGGTTTTATGAAGACATAAAAATCCTGATTTCCTTGAGTAGGGCTAGTTCAACATTTCTGTCTAACTGTCACTTAGCAAAGATTAAAGCAGTACAGCTACTTTCATCAATAGATTTGCCACATTGTATGTTGACTTGTCAACAACATTAGACCTGTCCAATACTCCTGCAGACAAGCACTAGATATAATCTGGACCACTAATGCATGTTGTTAGATATCTTGTATTATTGTGTTTATTTAATTTCCATCAAAAGAGTTTGTTCTGTGAACAGCTGAAACTCTTTCAATCCCTCTTATTTTCTGAATATATTTCAAAATCATTGTTAACCTTAAAAAATACAGCATTATGTTTGATACCAGTTGGCGTATTATAAGCAGATGCATTGTTGTAATTGGGTATATAATCGAAGACATTCTGTCAAGGCGAAACACTTTCTTTCACCCCTTGCGTAACAGACGTACGGTACAATCCTTGTAAAATGAAAGATATAATGTTTGCTACCAGTTCTTAACTTTTAAAATGTTTAAGATGCAATTATGGTTTAAATGTTGAGGAAATAATGTAACAAGTCGGTCTGATCTTTTCAATTCCATTTATGCTCTTATGTACCCATGGAAGGATATTAACTATTGTTATATTCTTCAAATACGAAAAATGTAAGATGATTAGGTGCCAATAATTGTGGGAATTAAATCATGTACAGCATTTCTGAATTTAGAAAGCAATGAATGTATAAGAAAGAAATTTGAGAACTGTATGGTCATTATAAATTCAGTGCATTACAATGCGACACAGACATGATTGCAATATTTGTAGCCACAGAACTCATCTCTGGTATGTGTAGATTGGTTGGGACAACCCTATTAACATAAATTCAGTGCCTCAGAATGCGACACAGACATGATTGCAATATTTGTAGCCCCAGAATTCATCTCTGGTATGTGTAGATTTGTTGGGGCAACTGATTAACATTATTAGTGGTTATTGGATTAGTACACTGATATAGACAAGTCATAACCTTTAGTATAAATAAAACTACATGACCTTTTGACCTCACAAAGCTGAACTGATCTTTATATTCACTGTGATGTGTTGGTTTGTTATCTAAACATATGAAAACTGAAAGAGTAAGTTCTTAATGAGTTTACATATAATGTAAACATGTTCTTATGTTTACGCAATGTACTCACTTTGATGTTTAATGTACAATGGTCTTAAACCCTAATGTTAGAATCCCATAGTGGTAACTATTAGAACTAATATCTTTAACCAGAGAAAGTTCAGTGAACTTCATTGACAACAGCCACTGTATACAAGTAAATCGATCGTGTTTACATTATGATAAAATTACTGACAGATACACTAAGAATGATAGTATTGAATATCATGTCACAGTAAAAAGAAATAATTACCTTCATGTGAGATTAGTACAGCATTACATAAAATGGTTTGTCAACAAAATGTAGGCTGCTTGGATCCAAATGTGTTTGATAACTATAGGTAGCCATAATGCTATACCATATTATCATGCATGGATTGCATACTCTAGGCTAGCACCGAATTACATTTCAAATCACAAAACCTGTTAACGACAGTAATTTGTAACAATGAGTATAGATACTAAACTACCTCTTTCCTAATTATCAGAGATCAATATCTGCACTTGTTGGCTGTGAATCTAAGAATGTAAGGGACAATCGCACAATGTTACACAAGCTCACAAGCTCATCAATGCAATTGCTGAGCTTCATTTTCGCACGTCTAACCAAATTTCGAAAACTTTCATACCTTCAGTGATAACAGCTGCTTCTGTATTTACTACTGAAGTGTTAATAAGTTGATTAAAATTTACTTTTAACATGATATACAGTGCTGGGTTTCTGGTAGTGTTTTGATGTGTTTAGGGTTGGAATTTCAAGTTTACAGTTATTATGTTTGTACATTCCATCAATCAGAGCGGTGTGACTGCTACAGTTTTCATTATGGTTTACACCATATGTAAATGTGTGCTGTCCCTGTAAATGTTGTTTGAAGGGGGGGGGTGTCCTAAGTGAACAATGTTCATTCATTGAGCTTGAGCAACATTGTGCGAAGGTCCCTTGGATGTCTTAGATTAAAATTATCGCCAGCATACTTTATATGCAGATTTGGTAGTCCATGAACACTGAGCCAATAGGTGTATTGAAACTGTAAAGTAGGGGGTTATTGAACTCAGATAAAACTTATTATTGATGTATTGATTGTGAATGTATGTATTGATCCACTAGCTGTGGCTCATGGCCAAAATTATTTAAATGAGAATTGATCCTCGGCTGCAAACACCCACATTGAACTATAATGTAATTAGTTAATACCATTTCTGATCATATCTTCAAGTCTTAGAGTGATTCTTGCAAGATGGTGAGCTATTTTAAGTTTTCAAACTTTCACTCCAAAGTGGACTTCTAATGATATTTGTTTCATGCATTGTGCAATTCCAGTCACAAATTTCAACACTAACTTTTAGAACAATTAAAATTAATTAAGTCACAAAAATGGGAATGCCATGGCCACAGCAGTGATAGAGATATGGTAGAGTGGATAAGAATGTCCTATCAAAGATCTCTATAAGGATTAAAACTATGAGATGGTGTTACTTTGTATATTGTGACTATTCGTAGTCACAGTAGTAATCAGCATTTATACAAGGATGACTTTGACTTTGAATATCTGCTAAACCACATTTCATGCCATTCCCTTCAAAGTTGCAGCTATTGATTTTCAAATTGTATTGTTCTTGATAATATATTTGTGTCCTCTGTATCAAAAGATTATGGTTATAATTTGAAATGTTTTGCTGCTGATGGCAAGCTAACTCGAGGGAGCTAGGTATTGTGATATCTGTTTTGTGGTTGCTGTTGGTTGCGGTTTCTACAGTACCGTACATGTACATGACTTTACCTCTAAAACATAATTCCTACAGGGACGAAATACTTACCTTATAGAGTGTGGTTATATATTTGTTGCATTTAGTCTTTAAAAACAAAATGATCATGTATAATATAGTGATGACAGTGAGACAGATGAACAACTCAATCTTTAGAAAGTGGTCTTTTGCAAGCATCCTGCTCATGCCATGCAACTGACCAAAACCGCACTCTTGAAGTGGCAGTAACCTCCCTCAACTGACTGTTCAGTGGCAAACATTTCAAAAAAAGCACTGATGTAGAGCCAATTATATTGACAGGATTGTTTCTGTATTTCAGGTGACAGGACTTGCTGTATTAGTTCTAGGAGTATGGATGACAGTAGATCGTGTAAGTTTACCTTTCCTACAGATTATGGATACACCAATATTCCAGACAGCCGGATATGCCATGATTGGAGTCGGTGGTTTTGTTACCATTCTGGGTTTCTTTGGCTGTGTTGGTGCATGGTGTGAAAACAAGTGTATGCTTTGGACAGTAAGTATTCAATCAATCTATCAAACAATCAATCAATTAATCAACCAATCAACCAATGTCAATCAATCAATCAATCAATCAATCAATCAATCAATCAATCAATCAATCAGTCAGTCAGTCAGTCAGTCAATCATTCAATCAATCAATCAATCTGTCATTCAGTCTATCAATCAATTGATCATGCTAGTAATTAATCTATAAATTGATCAGTGTGCCTGTTGACTGTTCATTAATGAAGTGAATCAGTAAGGTTCCATTCATAAACTTTGTCAATCAATCAATCAATCAATCAATCAATCAATCAATCAATCAATCAATCAATCATTTAACCACTCAATCAATCAACCAATCAATCAATCAATCAATCAGGCTGTCCATCTGTCTGTCAGACAGTCCACCAATCAATACATTAGTATCACTCAGGATAGTAATCAATCAATCAATCAATCAATCAATCAATCAATGAACTTATCAATCAATCAATCATTCAATAATCAATCAATCAATCAATCATACATGACATTTAAACCTTCATTTTCAGTATTTCCTGTTTGTATTCATCATTCTCCTGGCAGAGATTGTCTGTACCATCCTACTCTTTGTCTTTAAAAGCAAGGTGAGTTCTTCATCACAAAAATAGGTGAGTTCTTTCATCACAAAAATAGGTGAGTTCTTTCATCACAAAAATAGGTGAGTTCTTCATCACAAAAATAGGTGAGTTCTTTCATCACAAAAATAGGTGAGTTCTTTCATCACAAAAATAGGTGAGTTCTTCATCACAAAAATAGGTGAGTTCTTCATCACAAAAAATGCAGTTTTGTGTCTCATATTTTCCAGTATTACATATTTCAAATGGAATACAGTGTAAGGTAATGTGTATCACTTTGATTTGATGCATTGAATGGCCCAAGGCCGAAAGCTGAGGGGAAATAGTTGCTACATAACAGCACGAGGGGTAATATGATGTCGATGAGTGCCCGAATTAGGCCAGGTAATAAGTGCTTTATAACACATCACATTCTCTGGCACATATTATTTCTATAGTCAAAGCAAATCACTGATAAAATTACAATGCTACATGAATAGTGCCCTAGGATAAATAGAATGTGAATAGTGCCCTGCTGTATGCAAATTGGGGTCACTAGTCCATACTACTTTACATGTTCTAAGCCAATCACTGAAGGCCATATGAAAATTATCTGTTAACAATTGAGATTATGATCAGAATATAGGACCATTGTTTGCATCTAATATTCTCTTATGCAACCATCCATATAGAATTCTTGGGGTGTGGACAAACCTGTTGTAAGTTTCATTCTCTAGAGGGCGCTGTCATTAAATTTACTTCTATCGAACAGGTTGAACAGTTCTTGGAGAAGAAAATGAATGAGACAATGATTATGGACTATGGTAAAGCTGATGAGGATCTAAGCACACAGGCTATAGATGCTATCCAGTTGACTGTGAGTACTTGATATGATTGAATTGACATGTGGATGGATTGTTCAGTGGGTGCTAGGGAGGATGGTGGGTGGATGAATAGATGGTTAGATGATTGGGATGGTGAATTGATGGATGGTATGTATGGTTAGTTGGTGGATGGAGGGGTGGATGGATGGTGGGAAGGATAGGTAGGGTGGATGAACTGTTCAGTGGGTAACACCCTAAAGAGTGATGGCTAAATGATGGATGTTAGTTTGACAGTTGCATGGATGGATGGTTGAGGGGAGGGATTGGTGGTAGGGAGGGTTAATGGATTGTTTAGTGGGTGCTGGGGAGGATGATGGGTGGGTGGGTGGTTTGTTGGGTGGGTGGATGGGTGGGTGGGTGGGTGGATGCTTGATGGAAGGAATGGATGGATGGTGGGTAAGATGGGTTATTCAGTAGGTGCTGGAGAGGATATTGATTGGTAGATGAATAGATATAGGAGAGGGAGAATATTATCAAGGGCATACATGTATTGTTGAATGGTTTATAGCAATAATAAGATTGTTCAGTGGCATGATGATGGGTGCCTTGCCTACATGTTTGTCAATTATCCAATAGAAGCTTGAGATGTTGATCATGTGACTACTTGCAACAGTCATTATCTTTACAACTTCTATCAGTCATCCCATCAAATGTTGCAGTGTTGATCATGTGACTACTGAAGACCTTAAACCTTTTGTCAACCAACCATCCAATCAGATGTAGTAATGATGATCATGTGACTAAAGACCAATGGGTATTGTGGTTACAGTTTGATTGTTGTGGTACCAAAAGTTACAAAGATTGGATGCAGACTTGGTGGTATGAAGCAGAGAAAAACACCTCTGGTGCCGATGCATGGATGTATCCCCAATCTTGTTGTGTAGTGTCTGGAAAGGATAAAATAATCAAAGATGGAACCCTTCCACAACCCATGAATGTAACAGCCTGTAAGGGAGATGATAGTATTGCTGTACCAAATGATGCCATGCATGACAATGTAAGTATTAAAAAACAGTATGGAATATAGAGTTACTACATGTTGTACTTCAATGTACTGAGTCTATTGTCTGGCATCTGATATTTATTGGAAATTTTGTGTTTGACATGTGACATCATGGGTTTGTAATGTGACGTGATGTGTTTGTCATGTGACATGCTATGCCAGTCATTTGACACTGTCGGTCATCAAATTTCATAATATCTATTAAAAGATAATAATTTGAGTCTTGTTCCTTGAAGAATGTGATTAAGAAATGTCTGTAAACTTAATATTTCTGTATAAAATCCAGTCACTTGTTACATGACAAGCATATTATAATATCATTATACCAAACACGAGCCAAGTTGAACAAAAAAATATGGGACATATACTCTGGTCGTTCACCTCAAACAATGTGCATCTATATCACAAGAATACATGTCTACATCACTAGTTCTACTGAGTTCAAAATATGAGTCAAAAAATTGTCATTACTTTCCTCGATTTTTCTTTGATATAATGGCACTGATATAATTAAGTTATTCTCCAATATTTTTCTTCATTCAGCTAGAAAATACTTCTGACCTAAGGGTTATCACTACTCGTCTAGTGACCTGTAGTGACAAAACATTAGGTCACTCATATTTTTCCTGGCTAAACGAAGAAATATATTAGAGAATGATATCTAAATATATATATGGCATTATGCTAAACTTTGTAATATATGATATTATTTAATTACTATTCAGGGATGCTATGACAAAATCTACACATATATCAGGAATAATATATGGATTATTGCTGGTGTTGGTCTTGGTGTTGCAGTACTCCAGGTAAGTCAAAGGTTTGACTACTCAGTGTTTGTGGATTCAGTACTCCAGTTAAATCAAAGGTTTGACAACTTAGTGTTTATGGATTCAGTACTCCAGGTAAGTCAAAGGTTTGACTTTTCAGTGTTTGTGGATTCAGTACTCCAGGTAAGACAAAGGTTTGACTACTCAGTGTTTGTGGATTCAGTACTCCAGGTAAGTCAAAGGTTTGACTTCTCAGTGTTTGTGGATTCAGTGACTCCAGGTAAGTCAAAGGTTTGACTACTCAGTGTTTGTGGATTCAGTACTCCAGGTAAGTCAAAGGTTTGACTTCTCAGTGTTTGTGGATTCAGTACTCCAGGTAAGTCAAAGGTTTGACTACTCAGTGTTTGTGGATTCAGTACTCCAGGTAAGTCAAAGGTTTGACTACTCAATGTTTGTGGATTCAGTACTCCAGGTAAGTCAAAGGTTAAACTATTTAGGATTTGTTGAGTCATCATTTTGAATGATTAGAATTCTCGCTATCTGCAATACAATTCTATGCATCGCTAAGGAGTCAAATGGAACGCAGTCTCGCGACCGCGCTTGCATTTGTCGACACCTACACTTCCGGTCGCCTATGTCAATACACGTGAATGTTTCTTCCCAACAGTTTAATTTGTAACAAATAAGATAAACGCAAGTTTTAAGCTCATATAATTAAAGAGGTGGGAAATTTAAATATGTACAGTATCTTTCCAGAGCAAAATTACAAGAGATGTCTACAACTGAAAATGGTAAAGAAACACCCCTGTGTATTAGCATAGCCGACCGGAAGTGTAGGTGTCGACATTAGAACGCGTTGTCGCGCGACTTCGTTCCATTTGACCCCACAGTGATGTGTAGAATTGTATTGCAGGTAGCGAGAATTGCTTGTATTTACAGACTACAGAAAAGAATTCAGCTGACAATTATTTCTCACAGCTGTGACTTCTTTGTCACTTTGATGTAAAAATAGACGCAATCTACTATGATGATTTTCATTTCTGCACAAACCAGACTATCAACTATCGTTACGCAATATTGTATGATGTGAATTGATTACTCCAATAATTATTTCTTTTTCCTAACAGATTTTCGGACTCATCTTTTCAATATGTTTACTAAGGAACATGAAAGATTTTGACTACGATGATTAGCGGAGAGTAAATGCAGCAATGAGAACAACAAATTGCAACATAGCAAAGTGTTTCCATCAACAATATCAGGTGCCATTTTTATACATAATCATAACCCTGCTGTGTGAAGGATCACACGTTTGCTGGCGCCCTCAACACAATAAAGTATATTTTCTTTTGTTTTTATTACACAATTATTCCGGGGAGCATGAGAACAAGAACAGTTTTTCATACAAAAATTGTAGTTTTTTCACTCTCTTCTAGAATTAGAGTCTGTATAATATGGACATGTAGTGGTCTATTTTAGTGATTTTTGTATCAACATTGCGTGAGTTTGTAATATTTCAAAAAGACTTTAAGAAAAAAACAAAGACACAGACTATAGAATCGTTCCTCTAGCAAAATGTATGTAGATCTTGCCACTTTGAAACTATGGTCAAATTTTTATTTGTAGATTTGACAGTGAATATGTCGTCAAAAAATTAATGCAATGAAGCAAAAGAAATATAAGAGTACACACATGTCAGTATTTTTATTGAGTTTTTGTATATTTTTGAAAACTTGTTAGTTTTTTTGGTTGAATCTGTGATAGTTCTTTCTGTGCATTTCACATTATCCTGAAGGACAAATATCGTAAGTGGAAAAGTGAGAGATTTTTCATTCATGTGAGAGAAATAAACCAGTTTGGTTGATAACATGTAGTGCAGAGACTTGTAATTAATAAATACAACCGTGGTTTAATTAAAAGTTACAATTGAAAATCACAAGGCATTTTTTCTGAAAAGAAATGAAGATTTAATAACGTTTTTCCAAACTTTTGATTTTTTTAAATATCAGAACAGAACTTTCACAGATTTATTAGAACTTTAGAAAAATGAAGCCTTTAGTCAAAGAATGTCAATGAATTGAGTTGCAATTTGCATACAACCATAAACAACAGCCATATTTGGGAAGTAATTTGCATACAATTTGAATAATAGCCATATATCGATTGTAATTTGCATACAAATCAAACATCCATATTTGGAAAGTAATTTGCATACAATTTCAAACACAAACAGCTATATAGGTCAATTTGCATATATTTGCATACAATTGACAAGTAAGCCAATCATAGATAGTGTTTTTAAGGGTTATTATAATTAAGAGTATCTAGTACATGGTACTATATACTCAATAAAGGGTACACAAGTGTGATGTGTGTACTGGTGATGGAAAATATGTTTTAACCTTTTTTAATGAATAAGAACAGCATCAAGCCATGTTTAAACTCATGAAAGCAGTGATTTTACCTCGGAACTTAGACTAGATGAACTAAATGTTACCATGGTAACATGTTAATTATTATAACCTACAGATGGGATTTGTTGACAAATACGTACATATGAATATCTATTGAAAGTACATATTTGCTGTTTGATGCATATAATTTTCTCTTGTCTGGAAGGTATAATGTTATACACTAACAAAACTAACCATGATTGTTTAGTGATGTGCGCCCTCATGGGTAGACTTGGAGGGTTCCTTTGTTTATATAGCTCGACTGCGACCATCAGTATATTGTATTAAGGTATATAGTTGGACTAATTGAATGAACATTAAATGAAGATGTAATTTTGTGAATTTTTACTCGTTAGAGTTGGAGTAATGGTCATTTTCTGTCTTGTAGTGATCAAGGTATCTTCAGTTATAGTAATTTTACTAAAAGTGTCTGTTTCTAGTCTAACCTTCCAACCAAGATGTCATTTTTTTCATCATCAACTGTTTTCAATTGCTGTGTCTTACCTTTGCCATTTATGGAATGTTCTGTTCAATATAAGGGGTGGGAAGGTTTGAAAATCTCTCTCAACTCAGGGGTTGAAATTTTGTTCAATGCAGAGTAACATACCATCTCAATAAAAAAAGGCCCTCATAGTTTATTATCAGTATCTGTCTTGCATGTGTGTGTGCTGATACCTTCCTACAAACACTATCCTGATTCATGACTGGAAATCAAGGAATTGAAACTCTGCATTATGTCAACCTTACAAGGATAGGGGATAGTTTGTCATTAAAATGTACAAAATATGATAGCATAGTGAAATAGAAGGTTCCTCGATTCTTTACACCTTCTACCTCTAGAATACCACATGCATGACAGATTTTGTTAGTTTCCTTACCACCTGTACAATGCATGACACATAGATTCCGTTAGCTTCCTTACCACTTTGACAATACCTGACAGATTCCGTTAGCTTCCTTACCACTTTGACAATTCCTGATAGACACATTCCGTTAGCTTCCTTACCACTTTGACAATTCCTGATAGACACATTCCGTTAGCTTCCTTACCACTTTGACAATACCTGACTGATTCCATTAGCTTCCTTACTACATCTAAAGTATTTTCAATCTACCGTCCTTCCTTTCAGTCCAGTTAAAATAGAGATTTGATTGATTACAGTACAATTTATTACACAATATCTGTTGTACTTTTGTTTGAAAGTTGTTTTTTTTTGTCAATTTTTCAACATCCTGTGGTCTTTAAGGTGAAACAAATCAGAAGGTCAGGAAAATATGAAATCAAATCTGTAAATGTTTTTGATTGTAATAACACCCAACTTCCTGTCAAAGTATGTAGTGCACAAGCTGGGGTCATTTCATATACATTTATGCTAATTATATTCATGATTATTGTTTCCATATGGTGCATGATATATCCGAGGTCATTTAGTATTCATTTATGCTAATTATATTCATGAGTATTGTTTCCATATGGTGCATGATATATCCGAGGTCATTTAGCATTCATTTATGCTAATTATATTCATGAGTATTGTTTCCATATGGTTCATGATATATCTGAGGTCATTTAGTATTCATTTATGCTAATTATATTCATGAGTATTGTTTCCATATGGTGCATGATATATCTGAGGTCATTTGGTATTCATTTATGCTAATTATATTCATGAGTATTGTTTCCATATGGTGCATGATATATCTGAGGTCATTTAGTATTCATTTATGCTAATTATATTCATGAGTATTGTTTTCATATGGTGCATGATATATCTGAGGTCATTTGGTATTCATTTATGCTAATTATATTCATGAGTATTGTTTCCATATGGTGCATGATATATCTGAGGTCATTTAGTATTCATTTATGCTAATTACATTCATGAATATTGTCATATTCAAATTATATAACAATAATTCATATACTATTCAAAGACCTCATTTTGTGCACTGTTTATTCCAAAGTATTCCACATTCAACAACTTCCCTGTAAACTCCACTTTTCTAAATATTGAGTTTGTTATTACAATATATTATTTGGCTTTGATAGACATTGTATACTTTTATGTAGAGCTTTAGCTGAAAGACATTGCATCATTTTTTTAAAAATCTCTTGTAAGATATTTCTTGCAGTGACAGAAATACCTTTCTTATAAGAAAACCTGGAAATATAGAATTAACATGAAATCACAGTTATTTATACGGTAGATATGAAGTGATATATATGTAAGCCACACCTTGTACTATTTATTGGCTTTTTATCTGTTTGTTATATTAACTTTTTTATATCATAATGCTATATATATATGTGGCCAAAGCTGGCCTCACTTTCACTCCATGGCTTGCAACACAGAAATCACTTTTCAAAAACACCAAATCTTTCTTTCTTAGCTTGTTCAAATCATAAATTATAGAACAAGGTTAGCTGTAGATTTATGTGAATTAGATCAATCGATGATGTAATTTGTATATCATGTGATGTTCATCAACCTATAATCATCCTTCTCTAAAGTCATGTGATTGAAGTAAATCAATGATCTTTCATTTGATGGTCACATGATTCAAATTTGAATAATTTCTTAAACAAGCAGTGCAAGAATCATGTGATTTGAGTAATCCAATGAACTTGTAGTATCAGAATCATGTGATTTGAATGAACAAATTAAATACTAGTCTTAGCATCATGTGATTTGAATAAATCTTAACTGTCACTAAGATCAAATATACCTGCGTTGTATATTGCCATGGAAATTGTCATTTAGCAAAAGAAGCTCAGGAGATGCATTATTATTTAGTTTCTATAGAAACACTAATATTTATGGCATACAGATTGGTGTCTGAAAGAGAATGTAAATGGTGGCCCGGCCTCCATGGCAGTGAACGTGTTTAAAGTTGATCTCAGGTTAAAAGAAATCGTAAGACACCAAAGTAGGATAATTTGCAGTAAGGCTTTATACAGAATAAATCATGTAGTTGAATTGTCTTTTTAAATGCTTCTTGATAATTAGAAACATCAACTTCAAAATGTCAGCCTTCTACAGGGGCCTTCTGCAATTTAAATAAAAAGGAAAAATTAAATTCTCCAGATCATCTCTTTCAAAATTCAATTATCTGTCAATCAAAATGATTGACAGGTAAGTTGAGCCAATCACATGAATGTATTCTTGGTAGATGTATGATAACTTTTCACAGTAAGAATTTTGTATTTTCCAAATAATGTATTTAGCCGAGTCCACCAATGAAATGTAGTCTTATATCTAAATTGTATGTAGTCAGTCGGTCCAGCCAATCAGGAGAACTGTCTTGACCATTGTATGAATAGGGGTGGTCAGGATGTCTTTCCTGAGGGGCTGTTATTACCTCTTTTTAGGACATTTGTATGTTGGTAAGATGTAAATAATGTTTGGATTTCAACATTGAAAAGTAAGAAAGTTGAGAATTGGTAGAATATATAGGGTAAGTTTTTGTTGATGGGAATTGGAGAGGATCAAGATTGCCATGGAAAGTTATAAACCTGGAATTAATACCAGGAAAGGGAATTGCAGTGTTTACTGGTTAGATCATGTCAAGTTAGGTCAAGTTAGGACATATGTCAAGTTAGATAAGGTCAGGTTATATCATGTCAAGTTAGGTCAAAGTCATATCAGTTAGATAAGGTCAAGTTATATGTCAAGGTAGGTCGGGTCAGGTCATGTTATACATCAAATTAGGTTATGTCAGACCATTTATTAGGCAAGAGCAACAAATAAAACTGACCAGAAGTATAGCCATTTCTATAAAAGTTTGTGAAGACTTCCAACACACTAATAATGTGCTTACTAGATTAAGAATGAAGTTTGGCTAGAAGTACACAGAGGTCAGGTCAGGTGGGGTGAGCAAATAAACTAACCTCATATTGAGGAAACTATTGGACTGGTATTTTGTTTCATTCTAACTATTGGGGCTCTAAAGCTCTAAAGCCCTCTAGTGGTGAAAATGGGACAGGGAATCAGGGTAGAAAAAACATGACCACATATAATTGTGAAACTAAAGACAATAATTTGTATTTTTTTTAGGCTGGTTTAACTACAGAACTTTTGTATCAATAATCTCCATACCAAATATAGAGCAAAAAAAGACTTCATACTTGATCTAAATGAAACAAGAAAAGTGAACAAAGTCACCATCAGTTCCAACTCCCACCAACAACAAACTTGCTAGGTCCTGTAAATACCCAGTTCACTTTCCTGTCAAAAAGTTAAAAAGTAATGTTTTTCTGGAATAAATCCATAATTTTTATCACATTTGTTAATTTTAATCCAGATTTTGTGACTTTCAGTCAAAAATTATCAAGATTTGATCAAAAAAATTTGCAAACGAACAAGAATTTCTGTCATTGAAACTTTTGGCGGGAAAGTGTTAGAGACCTATAGTTACAGAAACTTGCTGTTTGTTTCTTGCGAAATCATGCAGAGCAAATTCACCATGTGTACATTAATTTTGAGAAAAGTCCTCAAATTAGTCGAAATTTGTGCTATATAAATCATAATATTGAACAAATAAATTTTCTTAGTAAGATTTTCATTTATTGTTGCCTAGCAACTTGAAATCAACACACACAGATGTGACTTTTGTGAGATCTGACATAGATGATAACAGACAGCAAGTTTGTGTATATTCATTTAGTAATCTCTGTTTTTAATGACTTTTACAGTGAAATCCTGTGAACTGTTTGTAATATGCCATTGTTTTTACAGTCCATCTCATTAATACTTATTAACTGTTATTTCTCTTGGTGTTATTTTTACAATAAATATGATAGACTTTCACATAGGACTTTGTCTCTTGTCTTTTTATTCATGTATAATTATGATTGACACCTGACAGGTTTCTATTTTTACCCTGTAGACAAAATGAAGGGCTTCATGACACAAGCAATGTCATTGTCCAATCATAACCTCTCAAGTTGCACTAGCTGTAACTGAAATATTTCTCATCAACCTGTGTATGTTTACCAGGGTCAGGTATAATTTTAAAAATACATTTCCTCTCAGAACATGGTTAGTTTACATTTATAGCCGTATGCATGACACTAAGCAATGTCTACACTCATTGAATGCAACATGTTCAGAAAGGTTGGTTAGGTTATGACGTCACTTCCGGTTTGAACTGCCTTTGTACGACCACTTTAAAACGCCACTGTGCTTAAAATAGTGGCTAAAAGTGAACAAAAGTGTTGGAAATTTTGGCCTAAATTTTTATTACAGACCATGTTTTACAAGACTAGGATCAGTTCATACCGTCGGGGCTACACAAAAACAAAGGCATCTGATGTGATAATGTTGAGGGCGCACAACAAAAGCAATGACTACAACCAACTCGCGTGCCCATGTACAACATAACAGAGATATCAATTTGTCAATAACTTTAAAAGAAATTTCATATCTACATATTGTAACACCAAAACAACTTCAAGAAAAACTGTTATAAATATTCACTTATTCCTCGGACACTTCCGAAAGGAATCTCTTCCCACTGTCATTGCAACAATCAAAGTCAGTAGACAGTTTCAAATCTGTCCTCTCCAGCATTGATATCATCCATCTCATAGATCGTGTTCACCTGAACACACAGGTGAGAACTAAAGGACGCCGCCAGCGTTACGCCTCTCTCCCCCTTTCCCCCTCCCTCCCTCCCTCCCTCCCTCCCTCCCTCTCTCTCTCCCTCTCCCCCTCTCCCCCTCCCTCCCTCCCCCCCTCTCTCTCTCTCTCTCTCTCTCTTCCCCTCTCCCCCTCCCGCCCTCCCTCCCCTCCCTTCCTCCCTCTCTCTCTCTCTCTCTCTCTCTCTCTCTCTCTCTCTCTCTCTCTCTCTCTCTCTCTCTCTCTCTCTCTCTCTCTCTCTCGATCAGATCTCTCTCTCTCTCTCTCTCTCTCTCTCTCTCAAACTCTCTCTCTCTCTCTCTCCCTCTCTCTCTCTCTCCTCTCAAACTATGCATTCATTCAAACAGGTTCCTCGTTGATACCATATACGTGTTATTACGTCTTATTAAATCTACCATACTGTGCATCCATTCAAACAAACACAAATAAGATAATAGTATAGTAAATGCATGACAACATCTGAAATGGTATTTAAAATTGTTTTAATAAATTATTATGATTTTGATAATTACTATCAACACTAAAACTTTACAAAGTAAAACAAAATTAACACTCGATAAATACATTATAAAACAAAATACATTTTAGTTATTGTCAGAATTACAAATGAAAATACAATTTAATGTGACCACTCGTTTTGTGGTTGACAAGAAATTCAAATACAATGACGATATGACGTAATCAAAAATGTCAACGATAATAACATCCACTTTAAATCATTAGTCAGACCAAGGCAAAGTCGTCAAGTTTTATTACAAGGGGTTTAAATATTTTACTTGTAAAAAGTGGAATTCAAAGTTTCAAATAACCCAAATAACTGTACATAAAAATGTGGGAATATGTTGAACTTCTTATAAAAACCCAATGACTTTTTGAGCTCTCTGAAAGTTCGAAGTTACACTGCTTCTTGATAATTGTAAGTAGATAATTACATATAATTTTGATAAATAATTTTACACAGCTTTCAGAACATTAACCTTACAAAGTTAGGATTTTTCTAAATTTTAAACATGTACAATCCATATCTGTATACTTTAAATCAGTAACGAATTCAAAATTCACATTTCAATAATCAGTGTAATAAAAGGCTGCACGGTACTTCTGTACAAATCACGATTGCGACAAGCGCCTGATACTTAGTAACTGAAAGTGTTATAGCGCCCTCTCGTGACTACATCAAACGGCAGCTCATTTGCAAAATGGAATCCGTTGAGTGATGAACGCACTCAGTGTTTCCTAGTTTTATCATCAAATAACAGCCGTCGAGTGACATCCAAATGAAATCAACTTTACACAACATAATCAACTAACATCAAAGAATGTACAGGTAAGGTTTTATAATTATTCTGCACACACAAGTAGTTTTATGGCCAATATAAAATTCTCAGATGGAAATAGCATATGTTGAAGTCCGGACGTCATGACCGGTTTACATGTGTTACTTCAAAAATGCTCAAATTATGTCACAAAATATTCTTGGATTTATCCAAAAATGTTTTAGTGTACATCAGTAAATGTAGCGACACCTGTGTAGTGTCATTTCCAGTCATAATTTTTATCAGAAAGTGTGAAAATAAATAAATACTTGATCAGTCTAATGGTAATGGCTGTCGTATCGTAACGACGCGGTAAATACAAATTGTGACGTCACAACTTTCAACATATGAAAAATCCAATATTCCTCTACTTCTGCACCAAAACATTCTCCAAAATGTTTACAAATATCATAAGAAACATCACAAAATATAGCGACGCACATGTAGAGTGTTTTTTATTCACAAAAAATTCTCAAAATATGCAAACTAGAGAATATTTTTGTGCAGACAATGTTGTTTACAAGATTAAAGTGTTGTTGACCTCACATCTCTTTATTATCCTATATTCAATAAAATTCTCTGAGAATTTCACTAAAAATAATAAAATAATTTTTATTTCTTGTAAAATATACACCGTAGTGTAAAGTAGATTTCTTTATTTGGTGTAAACTATGACATGGTTGTAGTGTGGGTTTGAAACTATAATCTTAGGCTGTCCATACTTACTAACAGCAATGAAATCATCCCAGTATAGGTCAACTCCAATTCTTTCAACTTCTTCTCCATTCTTTGTATATTTCACAATCGACCCCCAACCTAACTCCCTAGGGTACTGAATATTATAAACATTGTCCCATAAATCTACACTTAGCCCATAGGGTCTCACCACATCACTACACATTGTGAACAGATATTGTAATTGTTTACCAAACACTTTGATGCTACCATCCTCACCACTTCTGCCATAGTCAGAGACAATAACATTGTTATCACTATTGACCACAACACACTTAGGGTTATAGAGTAGACTTGGCTGGACATGACGTCCAACCTCTGCTACACTTTCACCATTCATGTCATACTTGACCACTCTGTGACCTTTCTTATCGGTGACAACAAATCCTTCATCCAGTAAAGCAATTGCTCTTGGTTCAATGTCATCATTTTGACAAAATGTTTTCGTAGTTTTAGAAGATTTGTCAAACATGACGACTTGGTCATTACCAGAATCTGTCATGAAATAATTATTGCTTGTTGTCACGGCAACATCATAAGGTTGGAATTTATTAGGAAAGTGACCATCAAATCTAATCTCAGAGTCAAGTTCATAAGTTGATTTCAAGGTGAGTACACTATTGTTGCCTTCGTCTGCCATGACCACTTGACCAAGGTGAGTTGTGGTCACTCCTCGCACTCTTTTGAACTTTACTGGACCACTATGACCATACAGTGTCATGGTTACTTTCCACTGACCTGTAATGTAAACAAAGGTCAAAGGTCAAACATCAGATTCAATACAACTGGCAAATTAGAATATTCTTCCTTGAAATTGCAATAAATTGTATTTATTTTTTTAAAGGGGGGAAATTTAGTTCTGATATGATATGGTGTATGACATGTTTTTTTGAAGTCAAATATTGCATTTCCATGGCAACCATCCACGGAAAATAAACATTTAATGTTCATAACAATTAAGTTTGTAATACTATTATAGACAACTTTTTAAATTTCATGGATGTTTTGTGTATTTATGCAACTTCTTAACAAAAACTTCAGAATTCAATTCATATGATGAAGATATGGTAACCATAGCAACAATTTTTATAAGTTCTGTTCCAAAATTCTTTTTTCTTCATAGTTTTTGTTCTAAGTGAGATAGAACTTTCAAACTTAAATTTTCTTAACAAGTAGTGATTAAATAGAATTCTTGAAAATATTATGTTCAAAACAATTCATTGGTTACCATGGTAACCATTTTTTTTATTTCTTCACTCTTGACATCCCACATGTACATTATGGTGTGTGAAATATTTTCAAAGTATCGTTTTCTCTGGTCATGGTAACAAATGGAGAGTTTGTTAAATGCAAGTTTAGGTAAAATTATGTGGTTTCTATGGTAACCAATTGTGTAGAAATCCATTTTTATCATTTTATTGCCAGTTTAATTGCATATTAATTGAATGTTACATATATATTACATAAAAATAAACATGCACGAAAAAGTGATGTCTGACATTAAATTACAGTGAGCAATTTTTAAAAAATATTTAATATGAATTTGAAAATATATGACATAATCATGCAATATACACAACTATAGTATTAAACCAAAGTTGGTGTGGATATCAAGTCATTTACAAAATTAACATCAAAGTCACAGTGGTGTGGATGACAAGTTATTTTTAGTAAAAAAATCTTATCACACTGTGTTCAGGTTGAATACTACATGAATGCGATGTCAGTATATGTGATGTCAAAGGTCACATAGATGATGTCAAAGGTCACCTCTACTTGTTCATATGAAGATAGGAGATATTCATGTTTATTTTTTTCCCTCAACCTACTAGAAGGACTTTAGGATTATAAAAATAAATTATGATATATATTATATATTTATATTTTATCTAATATTGGTGTTCATTTTATTCTATTTACAGATATTAAGGAGATATTAAAAAAGAAGAATTCCTTCATCCCAGCAATGTGTATGTTATGATTTAGTATAGTGTCAATAACAAAGAAGTCATTCCTTGGTATTCTTCAATCAAGTCCCATTCTACAACTACTGTGCATACCAATGATGATATCATATCCATCAAAGATGACAACAAAGATTGGATAAAAGACAAGAACTGAAGATGAGTCAAGATGACAATACCATGAACTGTATGAGATCATGATCTAATCATTTACCGTAAGGTAAACAAACCAAACGGCTCTTTTCAGAGCCAATACATCCTCCAAAAAGAGATACCGTTACCATAGCAATACACAACAACACAAATAGATCACATTGTTACCTCTTCTCTTAAAATGTAAAATGTTGCATTACAACAGAAAACCAATTATCCCCTAGCTATACTCTGGGTAACAGTAGAAAATATATACTAAACTTATTATTACCATTTCAACTATTTGTACCAACAAACTTACATCAGGACACCGGACTTTCTAATTGTATGCTCCATAATGTAAACCATATCACAGTTCCTCTATCATCAGTGACCATATATACACTTGTACAGTATTATACAGTAATTATATCTACAAATTTTAGATGTGCATGGATCCGAAAATGCTTTGAAATTCTCTATTGTAAATCTAAACACTGCATACTGGGGATCAATAAATCTCACAAACAGTTTCTTCTAATGACTTTGGCACTTGTAGAGCAACAAAAGGAATTCAAACTTGAAACACTAACACTTTTATACATACCTGTAAATTCAAACTTGAAACACTAACACTATCTATACATACCTGTAAATTCAAACTTGAAACACTAACACTTTCTATACATACATGTAAATTCAAACTTAAAACACTAACACTTTCTATACATACCTGCAAATTCAAACTTGAAACACTAACACTTTTATACATACCTGTAAATTCAAACTTGAAACACTAACACTTTCTATACATACCTGTAAATTCAAACTTGAAACACTAACACTTTCTATACATACCTGTAAATTCAAACTTGAAACACTAACACTTTCTATACATACCTGTAAATTCAAACTTGAAACACTAACACTTTCTATACATACCTGTAAATTCAAACTTGAAACACTAACACTTTCTATACATACCCGTAAATTCAAACCTGAAACACTAACACTTTCTATACATACCAGTAAATTCAAACTTGAAACACTAACACTTTCTATACATACCAGTAAATTCAAACCTGAAACACTAACACTTTCTATACATACCAGTAAATTCAAACCTGAAACACTAACACTTTCTATACATACCTGTAAATTCAAACTTGAAACACTAACACTTTCTATACATACCTGTAAATGGTAGACATTAAAGGGGCACAAGCTGAGTTTGGAAGGTTCTTTGGGGTTAATTTTTGTTGCATAAAAGATGTTATTTATTTTATTCTACTCACTGAAACATGCTAAATCATTTCTTACTATTGGCTGAAATCAAACCTGATATTTAGATATATTATATAAATGATTAAATTATGTATTTTTTGGTATGTACCAATAAATCTGAGAAATTCTCTAGTATGATATGAACTTCTCATTGGCATCTCCAGTAAAATTCCAAGACATGAATTAGCAGGTTCACAGCTTGTGTAAGTATTTAATTTTAGTTTTACTTTGAACTTGATGTGCACTATTCCAGAGGCTACAAAAACTCATAGACATAGATTATTGATTGATTGATTGATTGTTACATTGAAACTCTCTGAATGGTGGCAAAGTTATAATAATCTTTGCTGTGAAATAATTTTGACTCAGAATTAGAAGGGATTGCATAACCATATACTAAATATAATATCATTTGTTGTGTTTCACATACAGTTCAAGTCCCTTTAAGCAAACATTTCAGATTACTGAACATGTTTTTCCTATCACTTCTGTCCAAGGTAAAGGATATTACACAGGTGTAAAAACTTAGTGTTCCTGATGTGTTAGAAATATCATATTTATTCAAATCAGGTAGATAATACTATCACTTTAGTGCACAACGTGAAAATGAATTATACTGTGAAACCAAAAGTAATGTATTATGTTTTTAAATTTTTGATGCAAGTTTTTTCCACAAAAGTTCTCATTTCTCCTTGTGACTAATGAAAACCACATGTAAAAACTGAAAATAATAAAGAATAAATAGGGGAAAACAAAATTAAACTATGTCATGGATTGAAGGTAACTGCCACAGAATAGCTAAATGAATTCACCAAATATAAGGACAATAAATAGACAAAGTAAATATTTAATTCTCCTTATCATAGAAATCAGTCATTATATAAAACATGTATTTAAACTTATTGTGCATGTTTTCTAATAACCTATCATTTTTATCAGCATACTAGATAAATTACTGGTGTGTTTGCATGATCATAGACCCCCCCCCCCCCCTCCTCCCGGGTGGTTTGATGTGGAGCATTAATTGAGCTGTACAGACATTTTTCCACCCATTGATTGAAAACCTCATTTGTCCAGTTTCTAGCAAAAGATTCAACAAATATACCAAGCAGGAGGTAAGTTCTTCAACAATACATGAATAAAATGTTGATGAATGAATGGTTGAATGAATGGATGGATCATGAATTTGATGAAGGGTGGAACCGGAAGGGATGTAAGGAAGGTTGAAGCCATGGCATAGATGTGTGTATATGTGTATGTTCACAATGTATGTATGAATGTGTGTGTGTGGATGAATATATTTATGGTTGGTTGAAGGGGGAGTTGTATAAATAGAGGGATATATAGTGATGGTGGTAAATGTGTGTGATAGATGGATAGATGAATGTGTGTGGATGGATGAATTTATGTATGTATTGGATGGATAAATGTATTGTCGGTAGGTTGGAGGGATGCATGTATAGATGTATTGATGAATTTGGGGAGGGGGATGTATGTATGTTATATGTATGTATATGTATGTGTATGTGCATGTGTGTACGTACGTACGTACGTACGTACGTACACACATGCACATACACATACATACATACATATGTATATGTATGAATGTATCTGTGTATGTATGTATATATTGTGTATGTATATGTATATGTATGTATGTATGTATGTATGTATGTATGTACTAGTATCTGTGTGGATGTATGTATATGTGTATGTATGTATATGTGTATGTATGTATGTATGTATGTATGTATGTATGTATGTATGTATGTATGTATGAATTAATGTATCTGTGTGTGTGTGCCGTATGTAATAATATGTATATGTTATAGGGAGTGAGTAAGTGGATGAGATATATGGATGGATGGGTGGATGGAATGATGGATGAAGAGATGATAGATGTATGACTAAGTATAAGAGCCTTGAAATTTTTTTTTCCTGCTTTGTTTTAATGTCAACCTATCAACTTTTTTTATTGTAGTAGTCATCACTCAGAAAATTCAAAGGTTTTTTGGCTCATCCATTTGTTAATCCAATACACTTATGGTAAGTACCTCTACCTTCAAAACTCAGAATAAAAATGACTTTCATTGATAGACTAATTTTCATTGTGGTGTCATGGTCCATAGCCAATAATGTACATCTACCATCAGTATTGCATTTTATTAGTACAGTACATTGTATACATCACATATCTACAAGTGTACACATTGTATACATGTATCATATATCTACAAGTGTATACATTGTATGCATCATATATCTACAAGTGTACCCATTGTATATATCATATATCTACAAGTGTACACATTGTATACATCATATATCTACAAGTGTACACATTGTATGCATCATATCTACAAGTGTACACATTGTATACGTCATATATCTACAAGTGTACACATTGTATACATCATATATCTACAAGTGAACACATTGTATACATCATATATCTACAAGTATACACATTGTATACATCATATATCTACAAGTGTACACATTGTATACATCATATATCTACAAGTGTACACATTGTATACGTATCTACAAGTGTACACATTGTATACATCATGTATCTCCAAGTCACAGTGTACACATTGTATACATTATATATCTACAAGTGTACACATTGTATACACCATATATGTACAAGTGTACACATTGTATACATTATATATCTACAAGTGTTTACATTGTATACATCATATATATACAAGTATACACATTGTATACGCCATATATGTACAAGTGTACACATTGTATACATCATATATTTGTATATCTACAAGTGTACACATTGTATGCATCATATATCTACAAGTGTACACATTATATACATCATATATCATTCTACAAGTGTACACATTGTATTATTATACATCATACATCTACAAGTGTACACATTGTATACATCATATATCTACAAGTGTACACATTGTATACATCATATATCTACAAGTGTACACATTGTATACATCATATATCTACAAGTGTACACATTGTATACATCATATATCTACAAGTGTACACATTGTATACAGCATATATGTACAAGTGTACACATTGTATACACCATATATGTACAAGTGTACACATTGTATACATCATATATCTACAAGTGTACACATTGTATACATCATATATCTACAAGTGTACACATTGTATACAGCATATATGTACAAGTGTACACATTGTATACACCATATATGTACAAGTGTAGTACACTTGTACATATATGGTGTATACAATGTGTACTGTAACAGTACACATTGTATACACCATATATGTACAAGTGTACACATTGTATACATCATATATTTGTATATCTACAAGTGTACACATTGTATGCATCGTATATCTACAAGTGTACACATTGTATACATCATATATCTACAAATGTACACATTGTATACAGCATATATCTACAAGTGTACACATTGTATATATCATTTATCTACAAGTGAACACATTGTATACATCATATATCTACAAATGTACACATTGTATACAGCATATATCTACAAGTGTACACATTGTATATATCATTTATCTACAAGTGTACACATTGTATACGTCATATATCTACAAGTGTACACATTGTATACATACATCTACAAGTGCACACATTGTATGCATCATATATCCACAAGTGTACACATTGTATACATCATATATCTACAAGTGTATACATTGTATATATCACATATCTACAAGTGCACACATTGTATCCATCATATATTACAAGTGTACACATTGTATACATCATATATCTACAAGTGTACACATTGCATACATCATATATCTACAAGTGTACACATTGTATACATCATATATCTACATGTGTACATATTGTATACATCATATATCTACAAGTGAACACATTGTATACATCATATATCTACAAGTGTACATATTGTATACATCATATATCTACAAGTGTACGCATTGTATACATCATATATCTACAAGTGTACACATTGTATACATCATATATTTGTATATCTACAATTGTACACATTGTATACATCATATATTTGTATATCTACAAGTATACACATTGTGTACATCATATATCTACAAGTGTACACATTGTATACATCATATATCTACAAGTGTACACATTGTATACATCATATATCTACAAGTGTACACATTGTATACATCATATATCTACAAGTGTACACATTGTATACATCATATATCTACAAGTGTACACATTGTATACATCATATATCTACAAGTATCCACATTGTATACATCATATATCTACAAGTGTACACATTGTATACATCATATATCTACAAGTGTACACATTGTATGCATCATATATCTACAAGTGTACACATTGTATACATCATATATCTACAAGTGTACACATTGTATGCATCATATATCTACAAGTGTACACATTGTATACATCATATATCTACAAGTGTACACATTGTATACATCATATATCTACAAGTGTACACATTGTATACATCATATATCTACAAGTGTACACATTGTATGCATCATATATCTACAAGTGTACACATTGTATACATTATATATCTAGAAGAGTACACATTGTATACATCATATATCTACAAGTGTACACATTGTGTACATCATATATCTACAAGTGTACACATTGTATACATCATATATCTACAAGTGTACACATTGTATACATCATATATCTACAAGTGTCCACATTGTATACATCATATATCTACAAGTGTACACATAGTATACATCATATATCTACAAGTGTACACATTGTATACATCATATATCTACAAGTATACACATTGTGTACATCATATATCTACAAGTGTACACATATATTGTATACATCATATATCTACAGGTGTACACATTGTATACATCATATATCTACAAGTGTCCACATTGTATACATCATATATCTACAAGTGTACACATTGTATGCATCATATATCTACAAGTGTACACATTGTATACATCATATATCTACAAGTGTACACATTGTATACATCATATATCTACAAGTATACACATTGTGTACATCATATATCTACAAGTGTACACATATATTGTATACATCATATATCTACAGGTGTACACATTGTATACATCATATATCTACAAGTGTCCACATTGTATACATCATATATCTACAAGTGTACACATTGTATGCATCATATATCTACAAGTGTCCACATTGTATACATCATATATCTACAAGTATACACATTGTATGCATCATATATCTACAAGTGTACACATTGTATACATCATATATCTACAAGTATACACATTGTGTACATCATATATCTACAAGTGTACACATTGTATACATCATATATCTACAAGTGAACACATTGTATACATCATATATCTACACGTGTACACATTGTTTACATCATATAATTATCTACAAGTGTACACATTGTATACATCATATATCTACAAGTATACACATTGTGTACATCATATATCTACAAGTGTACACATTGTATACATCATATATATACAAGTGTACACATTGTATACATCATATATCTACAAGTATACACATTGTGTACATCATATATCTACAAGTGTACACATTGTATACATCATATATCTACAAGTGTACACATTGTCTATATCAACTAAAACAATGTGGTTCAACTGTGCATTACAAACCTATGTTTATTTTACAACAAATAAGGATAGCTTATATACATATATTTCCTAACAAAAGTTGTCAAACATAAAATAGTGTTACATGTCATGTACTGATGAATCATCTACCAACATGACCTAACCCCCCCCCCCCCACACACACACACACACTACAACATTCATATAATTCTTGGATTGTTTTGTTTGTTCAGAAGGCCAGGTGATTACAAAATAACAACTTTATTATGCAGGCAGCAGGTTGTTATTATTCTAAGAGGCTCAAGTGAAGGTTATACTCAGTATTTTTCACACTGTCTCTAATTCTGCCATACTGTCTCTGTTTATATTGTCATGCACAGAACAATGCTACCCTAAACCTGTATGGTTGTAACACACTGTCTCTACTAGATCCTATCACATACACATAAGTCATTGGATATCCCAAAATAGTATGGTTGTAACACACTGTCTACTAGATCCTATCACGTACACATAAGTCATTGGATATCCTAAAATGGTATGGTTGTAACACACTGTCTCTACTAGATCCTATCACGTACACATAAGTCATTGGATATCCCAAAATGGTATGGTTGTAACACACTGTCTCTACTAGATCCTATCACATACACATAAGTCATTGGATATCCCAAAATAGTATGGTTGTAACACACTGTCTACTAGATCCTATCACGTACACATAAGTCATTGGATATCCTAAAATGGTATGGTTGTAACACACCCCTGTCTCTACTAGATCCTATCACGTACACATAAGTCATTGGATATCCTAAAATGGTATGGTTGTAACACACTGTCTCTACTAGATCCTATCACGTACACATAAGTCATTGGATATCCTAAAATGGTATGGTTGTAACACACTGTCTCTACTAGATCCTATCACGTAGACATAAGTCATTGGATATCCCAAAATGGTATGGTTGTAACACTGTCTGTGTATAAACAGTATCTACATCATGTAGACCACACGATATTGATATGGAACGGTGTACAAGTACCTATAGTAGCACACTGTATATATGAATGATAAGCTATGCTATGCTTACCACTAACCTTTCACTTTGTCCATCTCCATTTCAAGTTTACCAATTTCCTTCTGCTTAGCAATATTCTTCTCTTCCAGACCCTCAACTTCTTTCTTTAGATCAGCGACTTCTTTCTTGAGTTGCTGGTTTTCGTCTGCAAGAGCTTTATCCCCACCCTTCCCAACTGATTCTTTTATTTCAGAATTTTCTTTGCTTAATTGTAGGATTTTATCCAGCAGAACTTTCTCCCTCTTTTCATTTTCCTCTTGATTCTTTTTTAGTATTTCTATCTCTATATCTTTCTCTTTTAGGGTTGCTTGCAGGATTGCAACATCTACCTTTGATTCTGAATTTTCTTTCAAAGCTGTACTGAGAAACAGAATTCTAGCTTCACATTCTATTATCTTTTTCTTTAAAGAGTTAACAGTAGTTTTTAGTGTGTAAGTTTCTACGAGGAGCTCTTTGTTTTCTTTAGTAAGCTCAGCTTCCTTTTGGTTACTTCCCTCATCAGGATCGCTCACTTCTACAGGAGCTGATACTGTGCTGTCACCTGAATAAAAGCATAATACACAACATAAAGATTTCAAGATTATAGCAACACGGATATATTGTTTCAGTAAATTTAATTGATAAGATGCAATTGTTGTTTATTTATGTAAAACAATGAAACCAAGAGTATTAGTATCAATGAAGTTTTCTATATACACACAGTGAATAGGCACAGTTACTTTAAGGTTTTTAATTAAGTCTAAAGAACCCTGGTAAAAGATGGTAAATTCTGGTAAACTGGCACACATTTACCATGATTTTGGTATTAAAGAAAACAAGGTAAAATGATTGGGGAACTCAGGTCGATAAATATACACACAGTTTAGGCATTATCTTAAGGTTATAAGAGCATGGGAAACCTTGATATATGAGCAACTCTGGTAAAATTACACGCATTATTTTCAAAATATTTACCATATGATATTAATTGGTGAGGAACCAAGCAGATGAGCAGTAGCAAACTCCTGTAGATTAAACCTCCTCACTTCCTTTAAACAAACACTATAACCTAATCTACTTGATGTACAATATAGACTTTACTCATGCATGATACTCGATCCAGTCAAACAGTCTCAATATTTAGCTAGGAAGTATGATACACTACAGTGTAGGAATCAGACAATACAATTACTATTTCTTGCAATGCAGATTAGTTTTAACAGTACTTGAGATGGTGAATCAAAGTCATGAAGAGTGGATTACAAGGAACTCTGTGTTATATACCCATCCATGATTTTATTACTGTTGTGATTCCCAATCTCTCATTATTTTGCAAGGGATGTGATGTGTAAGTAACAGTCAATAAATGCATACAAAGTCAGTATTTACCTTTCTCTAGCAGTTCTTTCTTGCACTGTTCATACTCCTCTATATCCAATGTAGTCTGTATGGAAAAGTACAGGGCACCAATATCTTTCAGTGTTTTTGGTGTGATGGTTGTAGATGTTACCAGTCGATTGAGATTCAGGGCTTCATATTCCTTCCATAGACATTCCAAGGCATCTAAAGACTCACATGCTATGGAATACTTGACACTGTGGCCATCAACGTCATCTACACTCACACCAGGATGAATGTTGTTGATCTGTTGTGGCATGTCTTTCAGCACTTCAGGAAGTTGGAAGTAAGCCTGTTCAACCTCTCCAATGGGCACATCTTCCTTAGGAATACCACCAGCACTGTTAACATGTAGATTTATGTGGCCTGTGTATACATTGAGAAAAAAAACATAATTGTTAGGTTTTGCATTACAAATATTACAATATATGATCATTGTTATCATTGTTACAACATACTGATTAAACAACATAATGTTTAGGAATTTCATTTTCATGAACCATAGATGTTCTTTACAGACGCCTTGGCATGGTGCTGCCATGAATGCTGTTAGGTTGGTTGGTTTTATGACAGTAAAACAGTGCAGTAGAATATCATAATATAGTATTAAATACTATAAAATATGAATTAGACGTTATACAATTTACATGCAAGTTGACATGATACAAACTCACACTTAGATATACTGTCTAAAAATGTAGGCCATTCAAATATGGCAAGTGAACTCACCTGGATGTCGAATCTGTTCTCCACTATTTGGTGGTGGAACACCAGCATTGTCTGCTGCAGCCTCTATAGGGGGGGGGGAGAGAGAGAGAGAGAGAGAGAGAGAGAGAGAGGGAGAGAGAGGGAGGGAGAAAACAGTCTAGTTTAATGTAAACTTTCATTCCAAAGTGTAAATTTAAAATCAATTAAATGTTTCGCATACATGATAAAGATGATAAATCAACACGACCATTAATTTCGTCAGGTGATAATATAAAGTGTCAACTATCGTATGCCTTCATTACCTTTTACTATGATGGGTGCATTCTAGGAAATAAAGACAATGTTTGGAAAATATTTGGTTCAGTAGTCCTGTCACTGTTTTACATTAAATACATAATGATAATTGCTGCAAATGAGTTGTAGCATTTTCTTTTTTCCTCATTAATGGTTCGGTTTAAAATGAAATATAGCTGAATATTAAATGATCATGGATCCTAAGTGCTTACTTCCTTCAATAAAACAATTATAACTAATAAATGTATATGTCCTGCTATTGTATATAGATATCGACTAACATCCGGGGGACAATGCTAGTCCATCGCAAGGACTTTCCCTGGTCAATGATTGAAAAAAAAAATTTCAACTCAGTGTTTCAGCCAATGGCACATGATTCATGTGATGTAAAATTACGAAATGACTCCAGAAGTCACAGTTCATGAAAATTCCCGGAGTTTTACTCGCCATTAGCAACTATATTTAATGAATTGGCAAGTTATGTTGTTTCCTTTTCGAGCTTAAACATATTTTACAGAAAAAGTAAAAGTCCAAAACATAACAAGTGGCACTATCTGCTCATTTATAGATTAACTAATTTAGCAAAGACTGGTAAAACTGCTAAATTTAAAGATTAAGGTAATTATTAAAAGAAATATGACATAAATGTTTTACTTGTACTCGTCTTACCTAAAGTAATTTGGTCCTCTTCTTCACTTTCTGTTGTAGGTGGTTGTTGACCACTTACATCTTGTACCACTTTGTCCATAAACTTTTGATTCAGATCTTTCATGGCTGGAACTACTGTCGTTCGTAGTATCTCCTTTACCTCAGCTGCCTTCTTAAAGTAGACTGTTGGATTTACCAGTATATTGGTAACCAGTTCCTTGAACTTGTCTACATCTTTCATGTCAACGACCATATCGTCCACGTAGTCGGCGAAATATGTCCTGATCAATTTGTGACAGGGGGAATGCATAGGAACTAGGAAAGGTATTCCAATTGCCATAGCAGACAACATAAGGTGGAAGGAATTCATTCCAGGGGATGGCGGGATAAGAATAAGATGCGAACTAAGGAGCTCCGTTCTTATGTACTTCAAAGTTGGCATAGAGGATGGGACAATATGAAGGTAGGGGTGTGGGTCAAGATATGTCTGGATTTCAGATTCCTTTGCTTCAGGGATGCCAAGAATTCTCCACTTCGGGGGTTGCCATCTTACATCACGATAAATTTTGGTCACTTCATTCAGGGCATTTGCCAGTAGTTTATGGTTTACCATTTCATCTAGGTCGTAGTCTTCAAGGATCGATAAGATTCTTATCTCGCGATTGTCACCAGTCGGAATCCTCGGTGGTGATAAGTTAAGGAATACGTCATCGGCAATAGGGAATATCTGGAAATGTCTCGCTGCAAATTCTTGAAATCTCTGATCAAAATGATTAAACGTCTCCTGGTCAAGAGAAACCATTGCATCAGCAAACTTGACTTCATCATCTAAACTTTCAACCCGGTGTTCTAATTCTGCTTTATCACAGCCGAGAATAGTAGGAGGGGAAACATCAGTGGGCCAGAGGTAAGCGATGTAGTACTTCGCCAAAGACACAATTCTCTCGTTTATAGCCAAGGTTGCGTCAGATGTTGCCATGGCAAACCCAAACACGATTCTTACATTACTCATATTTTTTATATTTGGAAAGTAAGCTTCACATGCATGTAGCCAATCACGGTGTGGCTTTCTGTTTTTTAGGACACGAGGAGGGTTTGGGACAATTAGTTCTACCTGGCATCTTTTAGCATCCTTCTCCTCTTCGTCTGTCTTTTTCAACGCTGTGCAGTAAACTTTAAGACCTATTGCATTAAAGAGACGCGCAAGGTGTCTGATGGCAGCTGAAATACCTCCATAAAAAGGTGATTGCCACCTGTCACTTATGATCAGAACAGCTGGTCGTTCATTGGGTGGTATGTCACTCATGGTTTTCCTATTGAGATGATGAGAGACAGATACGTGTATGCTATCAATGGATGGACAGTAGACAGAAAGAATGATTTTGTCCAACTCTCAAATCACAAGCATTAACAAGTAAAATTACCGACAATACAATACAATACAATACAATACAATACAATGCAATATAACAGTACAATATAACATAGTACAATATAATACAGTACAATACAATACAAAATACAATACAATACAATACAATTATTGTTGTTGTTGTTGTTGTTGTTGTTGTTGTTGTTGTTGTTGTTCCAAAAAAGTCTAAGTGTGGAAGTGAAATAAAAAAACAGGCAGGGAAACACGTTACAAACGAAATGCAAAATTCTATTTTTCAAAAATTCAAGAGACTAGCACATTCTTAAAATCAGATCAACGTTAATGATGAATGTTTTGAGTCGTGTCGATTATTTCGATCTGCAGTGACTAACTGCAGATGTGAAAATTGAATGTTCGAAATACCTCACGCAACAAACCTGAAACTATGTCTGAAAACCAAGAAGCTAATCAAGTATATGATGAGAGAGAGAGAGAGAGAGAGAGAGAGAGAGAGAGAGAGAGAGAGAGAGGAGAGAGAGAGAGAGAGAGAGAGAGAGAGAGAGAGAGAGAGAGAGAGAGAGAGAGAGAGAGAGAGAGAGAGAGAGAGAGAGAGAGAGAGAGAGAGAGAGAGAGAGAGAGAGAGAGAGAGAGAGAGAGAGAGAGAGAGAGAGAGAGAGAGAGAGAGAAAAACCTCTCCAAGGACAGAATCACCGTCAGAGTTGGAGTTGTTCTGGTTATTTATTTGTGGTCGTTTGGTTTGATTATCAAACAACCAGAGGAAAATGTGGCTCGAATTATTTCTGTCTAGTTCTTTGAGTTGATTATCAAACAAACAGACAGACAGAAAATGCACCCAAGTCGTTGTGCTTGTTGTAGTCAATTATGAAAAAGACAGTAAGAAAAATCGGCCCAAATTAAATCTGTCTGCTTAAATGTAGTCGAGACATGGGATATGGGGTGGTAGGTTTTCGACTGTCTGGTTGACTGAAAGAGACAGACAGAAAATGCGGGTTGATTATAAAACAGACAGAAAGAAAGACATATAATTGGTCTATGTCTGAAAACCAAACCTGCACCGGTACGTTTACATATTGTCTGTAATAAGTCGTCAAATTTCTCTACTCCTTTGAGTTAAATACCAGGTTAAAACTATTGATATAACGTATTATGCCTGTACAAAACAAGCTAACCCACCTTTACAAGAGGAGTAGAAAATATGCAATAGTTAGAACAGTTCTCTAAGTTTGATTAACGTTTAGCAATAACTCATTAAAAAATAAAGATTTATTGCTCAAAACTTCAAGGTAACTTTACATCTTAGAGGACTACTGTTTTCTATACCTCTTTCAATACAGTCCCAGTAGCACTTATTTATTATATAACTCACCTTTACGTTGTCCTAACTTTGGTGATTTCACAAATATGGAAATTTGTGATTCCTTAAAATCCGATGTTGGTAACGTCGTGTTCAGTCTTCAGAACGTATATATGCATATCTGGTATGCCCATCGATAAAATAGTAATTGACAATAACAGTTTTGTAGTTGCTCACATTCACGTGTTTGATGGTTTATAAAACATGTAATTATGAAAGCTCCGGAAAGTTACAAAAGTAACGACACAGTGCTACCAAAGTGTGAACACCATGAGGACGGAATTTGCTACGACTGGAGGTACGTATGTTAACTGTATGATCGCCGCTTGTCCAATGAAGAATTATGTGAATATATATACTCGTATTGTACAAAAGTTACTTTTTAACTTGGAAACTTTGCATAGATTATTGAAACAAATAAATAGTTATACTTTGACATGTCTACATGTGTAGTTGAATATATCCCATAAATCAAGAGACGATATAATTCCTGCTGTCTACTTGAAATTTGTAGATTAGATTGTTTGGATAGTTCTACACTTTTAGTTCGTTTCACCTGTACTGTATTCACAATTCTTGGCTTTTAGAGTGACATGAATAACTTGCACAAAATGTGGTTAAAACTATGCCATATTCTATTATCAAATTTTGAAACATTTCAGACGCTGACTATTTATATATATATTTGGTGTGATTTATAAAGAAAGTAGTATTCGTCATTCGATAGACTCAACTTGATGAACATGAAATTGAGAGAGAGAGAGAGAGAGATATATATATATATATATATATAGAGAGAGAGAGAGAGAGAGAGAGAGAGAGAGAGAGAGAGAGAGAGAGAGAGAGAGAGAGAGAGAGAGAGAGAGAGAGAGGGGGGGAGGGAGAAAGAGAGAGGGGGGAGAGGGGGTGTATTATGTAGCTGTGCTCTAGATGTGCAGTAAATACATCGGGGTATCATTCAGTCAACATGCTAGTTGTCTGTAACCCGGATGTCTGTAGATAGGCTGAGTCTAACTAGTGGTGTTTCCTCACCTTGGCACAAGGACATGATAAACTAGAACATAGTTCACACAGGTAACCAGGTCACATCAGGTCATCTGACTACAAAGCCATGTCATGAAGTCACATAATGGTATGAAAACCTGTTCTTTACTATACTATGCTACATAAGACTACATTACAAAATACTGCATTACACTATACTACATTACAAAATAGTACATGACACTACACTGTACATCACACTACACTACACTACACTACACTACACTACTCTGCACACTACATTACACTACACTACACAACACACTCTACTTTGCTCTGCTATATTATACTATACAAGTTTGTTTTAGCACCATATACTTAGGCTGCTTTCACAAAAACTTGTTGGGGGGCCGCAGATTTTAGAGGGGGGGGGACTTGAAAATATACGGATAGTGTGTGTGTGTGTGGGGGGGGGGTACCTGAAATTTTTTTATTGGTTGTAGGGCATCATGACTTTTCAAACATGGGAAAATAAGCTTTTAAAATGTTGGTTTTCCTTTTTCAACAACAACAACAACAACAACAACAACAACAACAACAACAACAACAACAACAACAACAACAACAAAAACAGCAGCTACAAACAACATTTGCTCACAAGTTAGTAAAATGAAAAACAAAACCAGTCAAATTTTAATTTTCTTTTAATAAACTGTTAATGTAATGATAAATTGAAATGGGCGAATTGAGTGGTACAGATTGTTTTTTGTCTGAAAATACCAGTGTCTTTCATGTACACTACTATCTACTGAAATTTGGTTCATTTAATGTGTGAAATTACCTTTACACTGTACTGAAGATATTCTTTGTGACATGACTGTGTTTTGGTTTGTGGTTATCACAATGATAGGTAACTTTTTCATGTAAATTCAACAACATTTTACATTTGCAGCTCTTGGAAGTTAAAAAAAAAAGTTTGTTCATCTCAGCCTGCCATCAAAATGTAAAAGATGCACCTCCACTAAAACATACTTGACAAGTATCAAAAACTTCTGTGCAAGGTATTTTTTCATCCTATAGATATGATTATATGGCAGGAATGCACAAAATAGACAAAGTTGAGGCTGTAAGATGCCACTATTATCAATCTAAAGAAAGTGAGAGTGATTTGTCATCTTATGACAGTGACAGTGAGAATGGTGATACAGCTATTCCAACTCTGATGAAGTTGAAGGAGAAATTGGGTCTGATGATGATGATGATGACAATGCCATGTTTATATACACAATATCTGGAAGGAGAGCTACCACTTGGAAATCAAAAATTTAAATAAACACATTCTGAGACTTTGTTTAAAATCCTGCATTCACCTTTGTAATCTAACGTTAAAACCAGTCCCATAATCAGGCTCTTACAAGGTAAATGTAGTACCAGATTCATTAAGATATACAATTACTATGATAATAGGGCCATCTTAATTGTCATTACCACTAATATATATCACTTGATTCCTATTCTGTTAGATGAAATGTGGCTGTCATTTTTGAGTCATACATTTATTTTCTTTTGACATTATATTGAACTAATTTACATAAAACAAGACTGGGATACATGGCAGTGCATTTTATAAAGAGTTTTTTTCAGTGTTATTTAGACTGATTTGATTTCTTTTAGCACACATTTAGGAAACTGAACTGGAACAACACAGTATAAAACTCTCTTTAGATAACATGTGCATCACAATATTTGCAAATACAACTAAAATGACATTCAACTGTAACACTACTAGTATAATGTACTAATACAATATTGAACAGAAAACAAAGACTCAGTTGGTCTGCTGATCATTTTACAAGAGTCATTCAAAGTGTGATTCATTTACAAGTATATGTTGTTTTTTGGAAAGGCAATGCACTGGTTAACATAACATTTTGTTTTAACTGGTGTTTGCATATATATATACACACACAATATACAAATTGATTATATATATAATGGGCAAAGTTGGTATTAAGTGTATTATGTACAGTTTTTCGGGTGGGGGGTACTTGAAAATATATTCGGGTAGGGGCGGTACTTGAAATATTTGGGGCTTTGGCAGGGGGGGGGGTACTTGAAAATTTTTGGAATATGGCGGGGGGGGGGGTACTTGAAAAAAAATTAGGGTGTTACAAAAAATCTCGCGACCCCCCCCCCCCCCCCACCCTAACAAGTTTTTTGAAAGCAGCCTTATTGCATCTTGACGGATGTAATAAAGATTATATACTATACTATACTATACTATACTATACTATACTATACTATACTATACTATATTATACTATACTATACTATACTATACTATACTATACTACATGTATACTATACTATACTATATTATACCACACCACACCACACCACACCACACCACACCACACCACACCATACTATACTATACTATACTATACTATACTATACTATACTATACGTCGATATTGGACATCATTGGTTTTAGATGCACTTTGCTATTCTTTCATGTGATCATGATGAAAGTTGTGTGCATATAATTGACATGTTTTCATATTGAAATTCAGTAGTACAGTTTTAGATGCCAGGCTAATATACGTTATTAATTGATATAGAAGTAATAGTGGCCTCTTCTATTGTATTTCAATATTAACTTGGAGTTCAGTTTGTAGTAGACGTTTTTTTATTAATCAATGAATGACGTCATAGTCAGGGGGGTCGAAACGTAGTTTTTAAAGTAAATCTCGTGGTCTCTCAAGTGCATTGAATAAAACATCTTTCTTAACTAATAGTACAACATGTCAAAGGACAGTTTTGGAAGCTGGTACATTCTGTGTAAGCTAAAGTGAAAATGAGTCTTTTTTTCCTGACTTTACACTTGTATAATGCTGTGGATATATAGTGTGAACTACATTCTTTATTGAACTCGTATTTTGTTGAGTTCCTTCTTGTATACTATCTATTTATTAGTATGCCAAAGTTGACATACCAAATATAGAGGTCTAAGGTTTTGGCCTTACAGGTACGGACTTACACACAGAACCATGCACTTATATAATCAGTTGATAGTTGTCTATGTAAATTTATATGATAAAGTCAAACTCAGAAGACAAGTTCAACAAAGTTGAACCTAAAACATGATTTTAAGTAAATGTTTGTGCATTTATGAAGCACACTAGATGCAATGTATCTATATGATCCCTATAGTCAGGGCTGCACGTATAAAATAAATAGACCAAAGTTGACAGTCTAAAAGTTATGAGCGGAAAGTTGTTTGCTAACACAGGTACAAACTGGTACATTTCAATCGATAATAATTTATTATATTTGATACCACCTCAATTTGACAGATAACGTGATCGTATAATTTAGTGACATGGTATGACCACTATAGACGTGTAGTAAATTCTGGAACTTAGATGTGGGAATCCTTGACAATTGCAGTACGGGTGATCGAATTTTATTGGCCATTTGGCCAAATTCCAAGTGATTGCTAACCTTTTTGCCACCTACAGTCAAAGCAGGCGGCGGCAACTTGAGAATCCCAGACAACTGTAGTATGGGTGATTGAACTATATCACTTGGAACCAAATTCCATCTCATTGTTAAAGATATAATCCGATCTACCGTCAATAAAGTCAGTCTTTTTAATTATCAAACAAACAAACAAACAAACAAACAAACAAACAAACAAACAAAGTTCATCATGGATTAGATAAATCATGACAATTCAATAAGTGAACGATGAAAACCACAAAGAAATTAAAACTCCAACTTTTAAATTGTCCGATTAATTGATAAGTTCATTTACCATAAGCTTCATTTACTCAAGGTATCAGTGAATTATTTTCTATAAAACATATTTCTTTTAAAATTTGTTTATGAATGATCTTAAATAATATCTTTAATTGAATTCCAATATCAAAAAGATTATACAGTACCTCCTAATATAAATCGATTGCTCTTAAAACTTGTGTTGATATTATTTCTTCAATATATCCACACATAAAAGAGATATTTCAGTTATGATTAGCGAAATATTTATTTTTGCCGAGATTAGGTGGTCTACAGTTCTGATTTACACGATGTATCTTGGCATGTTACATTGAGCTTTGGACACTCGACTAAATTTAGTCCAGCTTGCATACGAAATTCTAGTCCTGCTTGCAGACGGGTAATGGTCTATATAACTGACACGACCCTCAACAGTGCACACCGAAGGGGCGACTTGTTCCGCATGCAAGCAGGACTAACGAGATATGTGCACCACCTGCAATGCAAGCAGGTCCATAGACTATTAAATTAAAATATCAGACAATGTTGTGTCTACTACAAGTTAAATGTTGTTGACAATTATGGACGGTGTTTTTGGTAAATTTGTTAGAAAACTGAAATTCGAATTGCCTCAAAATTATTTTAGATCCCTAGTTTATTTCATTCATCATTTTATTAACATTTTCCAGGGTTAAAGCTGTATGACACTGGAATTATTTATAGCCAACCTCAAAAATCTTTTGGTTTTTTTGTTTGTTTTTTGTGTTTTTTTGTGCGTGTGCATTTCCCAGTCATTTATTATTCTAAGATTTTGTGTAATTTTCATAACAGCAGATTTTTTGTAAAATGGTGACTATAGTATAAAAGTACAATATTTTACTAACTTTCTGTGTGAAATGTGTTTGATAGTGAGACATCATATGAAACCACTAACCACTTTATTACATCGCTAAAACAAAACTGCATAGTGAGGAGCTGAACAACTGAACCACTTCTACATGTTACCAAAATAAAAAATAAAAAGAACAGCGGAGCTATTCTGACCGATAGGTCGCTTGTTTAAAATACCGATTTGTTACCGTATTTGTGCTCAGTTAAATATATGTAAATGGACTTACCGTAATGTTAGGTATACTGTGATGAGTACAAGAAGGAGCTGATGATGTTATCTCAGCGTTGTTGAAAACGTCTTAGTCAGAACAAGTTCGGGAACATGTGCGCAGCACCCGGCGAACAACAGCTTGGGGTCAGTTATGTCCGTTACACCATATGTTGGTGGTTGTAGCACACGCTCAAATGGTTGTTATAACGAGTGTGATGTCGGCTACTGGAAAGCTGATGGTACGGTCAAACTGCGCAGCCCAAATCATATACTCAACACGTCGATGTATGTTAGTTATATGAACGACACAAGCCAGACTGACAAGTTGGTCTGAATGTAGATGTACTATATTTCTTGACCAGTTACACATTAACTTACAACAGTAATTGAATTCAATGGTAACCAATCTAGTAACAGAGTTTATAATTTTATGTGTCAATCATTTCAAGTAGGTATAATGTCAGACCACTTAAAGCATTCTGTTAGTAGTCTGAGGTATAATGTAAACTAAAGTGTGGTCTGTTTAACGTGGTCGTGATCATGGAAACAAATGTGTCTAATGACAAATCTGTCCAAAATCTGACATTTCATTACGCCAGCTGTACGTAAACCGGTTCGAACAGAGAGGAGGGTTTCGTTTTGTGATTGTGAATACTTACATCAATGCCTGTTTACGTCATTGGCTCTATCGTGCTCGATCGAAACAAAAGTGAAAACGTCCAAAATCACCGTTTCATTTCTTAAGATTTTCATTAAAGAAACTTGCCCTTTCTATCCATCGGCTAAACGAAGAAATTAATGGGGAACAATACAATTGCATTATTTTGAATTGAATTAACGTATATCAATTAAGGGATTTTAACATGTTGCATCATTAGAATGCTTGATTCTCCATGGATAAATAGACTTGTGTCTTAAATCGATTGTTTTTCTAATATAATGTGATAAGGGATACTTTAGTAATTACAAGTGGGGAGGGTCGAGGAGACAGTAGCTCAGATTTTACTAGTCGGTTCTCGGGGATGACCACATTAAAGAAAATGAAATCAGACAGAGTTCAATTTTGCTGATTTTTCAATTGTATGATGCTACAACTGCCACATCTCACTTCCATCACACTGTCATCGTGGTTCCATAACATCAGAACGTATCAATGAAATTGATGCTGATATCATCCATGCAATAAATCAAGTAATATATGTAACGAGAATAATAATAGGCTTCATCGTAGAGAATAAAGAATAGTGTGGTGATATAGGGATGATGTGCAGTGCAGGGTAAGGATGTTGATCTACATGCAGACAATGTAGAATAGTGTGGTGATATAGGGATGATGTCCAGAGAAGGGTAGGGATGTTGATCTCGGTGTAGACAATGTAGAATAGTGTGGTGATATAGGGATGACGTCCAGAGCAGGATAGGGATGTTGATCTCGATGTAGACAATGTAGAATAGTGTGGTGATATAGGGATGATGTCCAGAGCAGGATAGGGATGTTGATCTCGATGTAGACAATGTAGAATAGTGTGGTGATATAGGGATGATGTCCAGAGAAGGGGAGGGATGTTGATCTCGGTGTAGATAATGTAGAATAGTGTGGTGATATAGGGATGATGTCCAGAGAAGGGTAGGGATGTTGATCTCGGTGTAGACAATGTAGAATAGTGTGGTGATATAGGGATGATGTCCAAGGAAGGGTAGGGATGTTGATCTCGGTGTAGACAATGTAGAATAGTGTGGTGATATAAGGATGATGTCCAGAGAAGGGTAGGGATATTGATCTCGGTGTAGACAATGTAGAGCACACCTAGTCTTTTGGAATCTGGCCTTCAGCTCTGCCAATTACATCGTAGATCAGTCATACAAATTTGCTGTGTTGGCAACAGCGCTAGCCAATGTTATTGAAATTAACGACGTGGTGCCAGCAGTGGGATACAGTTCTTACGACGTGGTGCCAGCAGTGGGATACAGTTCTTACCATCGATTATCACACTCCGGTACCTTGTCATTTCTGACGGTAATTTAACCAATATTGTTGAAATATTTCAAAATGTGTGAGAGAAAAGACATTTGAAGGGAGGGTATGTTTTGAGACAGTGTAATCGGGGAAAGGTCATATTTTACTAGGTGACAGACTGCTCTTAATCCTCCCACCCCTTTTGTAAGTACTGGTGGCTCCCTAACGTGAAGGAAAGATGACAAGTAATCTGTAGCAGGTTTGTAGTCTAACACATATTGAAACGCCAAATGTCCTCATGAAAATATGAAAGCGAAAGCTTCAAAGATTGTGACCATTGCATATCTTTCGATTTCATCACAATGAGTATTAATTTATGTTTAATTTAGTCTGGGATTTCAGCATTAGTCGAACACTATACACATTATTGACAAAATGTATCAGTCTGTTTTCATTTGGATATTTTAACATTTACTTTGTTGTTGTTAGACGACTTAGTTCACATCGCAAATGAAGAATATTACACAAACGCGAATTCTCTCTTCGTTCAGTTTCAAATCTAGTTCGAATTCAGGTCATCAAGCTATTCCTAAACAGAATCGTGATGACTGGTAGTGGTTGGTACGTATACCTAAATTGAATGGACAGGAAAATTTATTACCATGAATTATACCGTCTAAACATATGTCGCAAAACCGTAGTTAAAATTCCATCGTTGTTAAAAAACAAAGTAATAAACGCAGTCTTTATGTGAAGTGTATCCATTGTCTTTGTGTGTGTTTGATACAGGTACCAATTCAGATTTATTACATTAAAGCGGGTCAGCTCAACTAGGTGAGCCGACATACTAATATGTATGTACGAGTGGTCAATGATTTCCGAAATTACCGCGGAGAATGTGATTTGACATTACATTAAACGTTAAGTTTTTGATTTTGTATTTTGAAAAGTAGAAGTTATATCAAATACATTGTATGTATGTATGTGTGTATAAATGTATGTATGTATGTATGTATGTATGTATGTATGTATGTGTGTGTGTGTGTGTGTGTGTATGTATGTATGTATGTATGTATGTATGCATGTGTGTATGTGTGTGTGTGTGTGTGTGTGTGTGTGTGTGTGGATCGATGGATGGATAGATAGATAGATAGATAGATAGATAGATAGATAGATAGATGCCGGAGTATTATCATGCGCTTGAATATGTGCGCACATGTATCTGTGTTACTCGCGTGCTTGTTTGGATGGACGGGTAGGTGGGTGGATGAATACCTGTCTGTCTGTCTGTCTGTCTGTCTGTCTGTCTGTCTATCTGTAAAGATGACTATGACTGGGCACATGCACGTATGTTTGTTTCTGTTTAATTTTATTTGTCAATGTAAAATATATAACTGTAAATATAATGTCTGAGTACATGTCTAGTTTTAGCAATTCTTCACAATTATCAATCGTAAATATCTGAATTAAATATCTGAAGACTAGTTCAGCCTCTGGCAATATTTACTGTAGATGACAGTAGTCAAGACGTCTGAGGTTTACTATAAAACAATTTTAGTCTAAAAACAATAGACTATAATTTGAAATTGTCATCACCTAGCTATGGTTTTGACTAGGAATTGTGAAAGACAACTGTACTTTAAGCTTGATTTATTTAGTTTTGATATTTTCATACCCATGTACGTTTGTCTCGCATAATGTCACCATTACAACATCCACGATCAGCAGATTTGCTCAAATTTAAAATTACCATATATAATATAATTATATGACCAATCAACGCGTCTCATTTATGAATAGCTAATTATGATTAATGGATAATAAAAACCAATCAGTTCGTCGACCAATGACGCACTTCTTATTTGTAATCTAGCTTTCCTTTGATATCATTGTGTGAATTTAATGTTATTTGTTCATTGCTATTGGATTAAGATGTTTTAAATTAAATGGACATTAACCACGGATACGGATACGAGAAATCAGTTCACTGCACTGATATTTCATGTACATTCGGATACCTGGCTTACTGCCATCCAGACTTACTACACCCAATGACTTTATTGTCCTTGTACCATGTCCTGCGTCCTACTCGAGTTTTACACTCCTTGTAATACTATAAATATCTTTAAAATACTATTTATTTAAACTTTGCTCTACACTTTTATGACATTTATGATGTGTCTAACAAAGATAAGAACCTCACATGAGTATCATAAAAATGTTATCAGAGTATACTATATCATTTTGACGACATAGTATTTTAGATAGTGTTTGGCTGCACCATACATTTATTAGAAGCAAAATAGCTGTCAGTTTTGCTATTCAGTTTGAAGGCGATAATTTCGACACAAATTCATTTTGAAGGGATTGAAATGACACTACTTAAACCAACACTAACTGTACCTGTCATGTTATTTTTTCGATCAGACAACCAACATTATATTAAAAATTGTTAACGTGTGAATAATTAATCATTGCACAAGCCAATATGGAACTTGCAATCCAGACTGAGCATGCTCAGGCGCAAAGGACTATGGGATTATCTGTGGTTATCGTAATACCTAATCTGGAACTACCAATAAAAAAACCCTTCAACAATTGTCATGGTAACTATGAATTTATCAGTCGTAGTTGCAAACAATGTAACAGTATTGTTTACAATACCAATTCTTGATATTTATTATCACATTTCCCTGATGCAACATTCAACATGGCGGGTTTGCAAGTTCCCAATTAGAAGTCTATTTTCTCTATAACTAGTATAGTAGTAAGATAAATTATAATTCATTAGGATGTTGATGTTTGGGGTGATGACCCAAAACTCATTTGATTGGCTACATGCAATGCACAAATACATATACAGTCACGTGATTGTTAGAGAGTATAACGAGGAAATCATTATATTTAACAAAACAACGATTATAATAAAAAAAAATATCCCCTCTTCCAACTATCGTAGCTTGAAGGAACGAAATATCAGAACAAAAATGGTGGCTATAAAGGGTGTATTGGAAGTTGTGAGGCTGAAAAGGAAAGAGAAGTCATTGAAGTGATGAAAGACCAAGGAAAAGTCTTGAATAGTTACTCATTGAATTAAATTTTAGCTTCAGGAAAATTTGTCTATGTATCTGAAATGATGAGCAATTAGAGCACAAAGATTGCACGTTTGTTCCTATGTCATTGTCTGTGTGTGTGATGTATTGATTGTGAATGTATGTATTGATCCACTAGCTGTGGCTCATGGCCAAAATTGATTAAATGAGAATTGATCCTCTGCTGCAAACACCCACATTGAACTATAATGTAATTAGTCAATACCATTTCTGATCATATCTTCAAGTCTTAGAGTGATTCTTGCAAGATGGTGAGCTATTTCAAGTTTTAAAACTTTCACTCCAAAGTGGACTTCTATTGATATTTGTTTCATGCATTATGCAATTCCAGTCACAAATTTCAACACTAACTTTTAGAACAATTAAAATTAATTGAGTCACAAAATGGAATGCCATGGCCACAGTAGTGATAGAGATATGGTAGAGTAGATAAGAATGTCCTATCAAAGATCCCTATAAGGATTAAAAATATGAGATGGTGTTACTTTGTATATTGTGACTATTCCATTGTTTAAAATCATTTAATTACAGTAGTCACAGTAGTAATAAGCATTTATACAAGGATGACTTTGACTTTGAATATCTGCTAAACCACATTTCATCCTATTCACTTCTGGGTTGCAGCTATTAAGTGGAGTCATGATGGGTGAATGGTTAGCGTGACCGGCTTGGAATCTACAGGTTGCAGGTTCGAGCCCCGTCGCTGCCTGCTGTTTGTTTCTGAGTGGCTAAAGTCCTTAGGCAAGATTTGAACCACGACTGTGCCTCAGTTAACCCATCTGTATAACTGGGGACCTGGTAGGATAGAGGTTGCAATGTGAAGGCTTTAATCCTATGCGTTTAAATGGCTGCAAAGGATTGTATGCTCCCCGGGGAGTTGAGGAAGACTAAAGGGCCGTTGTGCTGTTCTGATCCGAGCCAGGGGTAAAAATTGTAAAGCGCTTTGAGCACGGAGTGGGAAAGCGCTATATAAGAACCCAACATTATTATTATTATATTGATTTTCAAATTGTATTGTTCTTGATAATTTTCTATATTTGTGTCCTCTGTATCAAAAGATTATGGTTATAATTTGAAATGTTTTGCTGCTATTGGCAAGCTAACTCGAGGGAGCTAGGTATTGTGTGGTTGCTGTTGGTTGTGGTCTCTACAGTGCATGACTTTACTTCTAAAAAATAGTTTCTACAGGGACGAAGTACTTACCTTATAGAGTGTGGTTATATATATGTTGCATTTAGTCTTTAAAAACAAAATGATCATGTGTAATATAGTGATGGCAGTGAGACAGATGAACAACTCAATCTTTAGAAAGTGGTCTTTTGCAAGCATCCTGCTCATGCCATGCAACTGACCAAAATGCACACTGGAAGTGGTAGTAACCTCCCTCAAGTGACTGTTCAGTGGCAAACATTTCAAAAAAAGCACTGATGTAGAGCCAATTATATTGACAGGATGTCTTCTTTATTTCAGGTGACAGGACTTGCTGTATTAGTTCTAGGAGTATGGATGACAGTAGATCGTGTAAGTTTACCTTTCCTACAGATTATGGATACACCAATATTCCAGACAGCCGGATATGCCATGATTGGAGTCGGTGGTTTTGTTACCATTCTGGGTTTCTTTGGCTGTGTTGGTGCATGGTGTGAAAACAAGTGTATGCTTTGGACAGTAAGTATTCAATCAATCAATCACTCACTCACTCACCCACTCACTCAATCAATCAATCAATCAATCAATCAATCAATCAATCAATCAATCAATCAATCAATCAATCAATCTGTCATTCAGTCTATCAATCAACTGACCATGCTAGTAATTAATCTATAAATTGATCAGTGTACCTGTTGACTGTTCATTAATGAAGTGAATCAGTAATGTTCCATTCATAAATTAAACTTTGTCAATCAATCAATCAATCAATCAATCAATCAATCAATCAATCAATCAATCAATCAATCAATCAATCAATCAATCAATCAATCAATCAATCAATCAATCAATCATTTAACCACTCAATCAATCAATCAACCAATCAATCAATCAATCAATCAATCAATCAATCAATCAATCAATCAATCAGGCTGTCCATCTGTCTGTCAGACAGTCCACCAATCAATACATTAGTATCACTCAGGATAGTAATCAATCAATCAATCAATCAATCAATCAATCAATCAATCAATCAATCAATCAATCAATCAATCAATCAATCAATCAATCAATCAATCAACCAATCAATCAATCAATGAACTTATCAATCAATCAATCATTCAATAATCAATCAATCAATCAATCAATCAATCAATCAATCAATCAATCAATCAATCAATCAATCAATCAATCATACATGACATTTAAACCTTCATTTTCAGTATTTCCTGTTTGTATCATCATTCTCCTGGCAGAGATTGTCTGAACCATCCTACTCTTTGTCGACGTCTTTAAAAGCAAGGTGAGTTCTAAATCACAAAAAAAATGCAGTTTTGTGTCTCATATTTTTCAGTATTACATATTTCAAATGGAATGCAATGTAAGGTAATGTGTATCACTTTGATTTGATGCATTGAATGGCCCAAGGCCGAAAGCTGAGGGGAAATAGTTGCTACATAACAGCACGAGGGGTAATATAACGTCTACTAGTGCCCGAATTAGGCAAGGTAATAAGTGTTTTATAACACATCACATTCTCTGGCACATATTTTTTCTATAGCCAAAGCAAATCACTGATAAAATAACCATGCTACATGAATAGTGCCCTAGGATAAATAGAATGTGAATAGTGCCCTGCTGTATGCAAATTGAGGTCATTATGGGTCACTAGTCTATACTACTTGACATGTTCTAAGCCAATCACTGAAGGCTATATGAAAATTATGTGTTATCAAATGAGATTATGTTCAGACTATAGGACCATTGTTTGCATCTGATATTGTCTTATGCAGCCATCCATATAGAATTCTTGGGGGTGTGGACAAACCTGTTGTAAGTCTCATTCTCTAGAGGGCGCTGTCTTTAAATTTACTTCTATCGAACAGGTTGAACAGTTCTTGGAGAAGAAAATGAATGAGACAATGATTATGGACTATGGTAAAGCTGATGAGGATCTAAGCACACAGGCTATAGATGCCATCCAGTTGACTGTGAGTACTTGATATGATTGAATGGACATATGAATGAATTGTTCAGTGGGTGCTACACTGCTAGGGAGGATGATAGGTGGATGAATGGGTGCACGGTTAGATGGTTGGGAGGGTGATGGTTAGTTTGTGGATGGAGGGGTGGATGGATGGTGGGAAGGATAGGTAGGGTGGATGAACTGTTCAGTGGGTAACACCCTAAAGGGTGATGGCTGGATGATGGATGTTAGTTTGACAGTTGGTTGCATGGATGGATGGTTGAGGGGAGGGATTGGTGGTAGGGAGGGTTAATGGATTGTTCAGTGGGTGCTGGAGAGGATGATGGGTGGGTTGGTTGGTGGGTGGGTGGGTGGGTGGGTGGGTGGATGCTTGATGGAAGGAATGAATGGTGGGTGGATGGGTGTATGGATGTTTGATGGAAGGAATGAATGGTGAGTGGGTGGGTGGGTGGATGGATGCTTAGGTGGGTGGGTGACCTTAAACCTTTTGTCAACCATCCAATCAGATGTAGTAATGATGATCATGTGACTAAAGACCAATGGGTATTGTGTTTACAGTTTGATTGTTGTGGTACCAAAAGTTACAAAGATTGGATGCAGACTTGGTGGTATGAAGCAGAGAAAAACACCTCTGGTGTCGATGCATGGATGTATCCCCAATCTTGTTGTGTAGTGTCTGGAAAGGATAAAATAATCAAAGATGGAACCCTTCCACAACCCATGAATGTAACAGCCTGTAAGGGAGATGATAGTATTGCTGTACCAAATGATGCCATGCATGACAATGTAAGTATTAAAAAACAGTATGGAATATAGAGTTACTACATGTTGTACTTCAATGTACTGAGTCTATTGTCTGGCATCTGATATTTATTGGAAATTTTGTGACATGTGTTTGACATGTGACATCATGGGTTTGTAATGTGACGTGATGTGTTTGTCATGTGACATGCTATGCCAGTCATTTGACACTGTCGGTCATCAAATTTCATAATATCTATTAAAAGATAATAATTTGAGTCTTGTTCCTTGAAGAATGTGATTAAGAAATGTCTGTAAACTTAATATTTCTGTATAAAATCCAGTCACTTGTTACATGACAAGCATATTATAATATCATTATACCAAACACGAGCCAAGTTGAACAAAAAAATATGGAACATATACTCTGGTTGTTCACCTCAGACAATGTGCATCTATATTACAAGCATGCATGTCTACATCACTAGTTCTACTGAGTTCAAAATATGAGTCAAAAAATTGTCATTACTTTCCTCGATTTTTCTTTGATATAATGGCACTGATATAATTAAGTTATTCTCCAATATTTTTCTTCATTCAGCTAGAAAATACTTCTGACCTAAGGTTAATCACTACTCGTCTAGTGACCTGTAGTGACAAAACATTAGGTCACTCATATTTTTCCTGGCTAAACAAAGAAATATATTAGAGAATAATATCTAAATATATATATGGCATTATGCTAAACTTTGTAATATATGATATTATTTAATTACTATTCAGGGATGCTATGACAAAATCTACACATATATCAGGAATAATATATGGATTATTGCTGGTGTTGGTCTTGGTGTTGCAGTACTCCAGGTAAGTCAAAGGTTTGACTACTCAGTGTTTGTGGATTCAGTACTCCAGGTAAGTCAAAGGTTTGACTACTCAGTGTTTGTGGATTCAGTACTCCAGGTAGGTCAAAGGTTAAACTATTTAGGATTTGTTGAGTCATCATTTTGAATGATTAGAATGGCTTGTATTTACAGACTACAGAAAAGAATTCAGCTGACAATTATTTCTCACAGCTGTGACTTCTTTGTCACTTTTGATGCAAAAATAGACATCAAAGTTGTGACGTAATCTACTATGATGATTTTCATTTCTGCACAGACCAGACTATCAACTATCGTTACGCAATATTGTATGATGTGAATTGATTACTCCAATAATTATTTCTTTTTCTTGACAGATTTTCGGACTCATCTTTTCAATATGTTTACTAAGGAACATGAAAGATTTTGACTACGATGATTAGCGGAGAGTAAATGCAGCTATGAGAACAACAAATTGCAACATAGCAAAGTGTTTCCATCAACAATATCAGGTGCCATTTTTATACATAATCATAACCCTGCTGTGTGAAGGATCACACATTTGCTGGCGCCCTCAACACAATAAAGTATATTTTCTTTTGTTTTTATTACACCATTATTCCGGGGAGCATGAGAACAAGAACAGTTTTTCATACAAAAATTGTAGTTTTTTCACTCTCTTCTAGAATTAGAGTCTGTATAATATGGACATGTAGTGGTCTATTTTAGTGATTTTTGTATCAACATTGCGTGAGTTTGTAATATTTCAAAAAGACTTTAAGAAAAAAACAAAGACACAAACTATATAGAATCGTTCCTCTAGCAAAATGTATGTAGATCTTGCCACTTTGAAAATATGGTCAAATTTTTATTTGTAGATTTGACAGTGAATATGTCGTCAAAAAATTAATGCAATGAAGCAAAAGAAATATAAGAGTACACACATGTCAGTATTTTTATTGAGTTTTTGTATATTTTTGAAAACTTGTTAGTTTTTTTTGGTTGAATCTGTGATAGTTCTTTCTGTGCATTTCACATTATCCTGAAGGACAAATATCGTAAGTGGAAAAAGTGAGAGATTTTTCATTCATGTGAGAGAAATAAACCAGTTTGGTTGATAACATGTAGCGCAGAGACTTGTAATTAATAAATACAACCGTGGTTTAATTAAAAGTTACAATTGAAAATCACAAGGTATTTTTTCTGATAAGAAATAAAGATTTAATAACGTTTCTCCAAACTTTTGATTTTTTTAAATATCAGAACAGAACTTTCACAGATTTATTAGAACTTTAGAAAAATGAAGCCTTTAGTCAAAGAAAGTCAATGAATTGAGTTGCAATTTGCATACAACCATAAACAACAGCCATATTTGGGAAGTATTTTGCATACAATTTGAATAATAGCCATATATCGATTGTAATTTGCATACAAATCAAACATCCATATTTGGAAAGTAATTTGCATACAATTTGAAACACAAACAGCTATATAGGTCAATTTGCATATATTTGCATACAATTGACAAGTAAGCCAATCATAGATAGTGTTTTAAGGGTTATTATAATTAAGAGTATCTAGTACATGGTACTATATACTCAATAAAGTGTACACAAGTGTGATGTGTGTACTGGTGATGGAGAATGTTTTAACAGCCTTTTTAATGAATAAGAACAGCATCTAGCTATGTTCAAACTCATGAAAGCAGTGATTTTACCTCGGAACTTAGACTAGATGAATTAAATGTTACCATGGTAACATGTTAATTATTATAACCTACAGATGGGATTTGTTGACAAATACATATGAGTATCTATTGAAAGTACATATTTGCTGTTTGATGCATATAATTTTCTCTTGTCTGGAAGGTATAATGTTATACACTAACAAAACTAACCATGATTGTTTAGTGATGTGCGCCCTCATGGGTAGACTTAGAGGGTTCCTTTGTTTATATAGCTCGCCTGCGACCATCAGTATATTGTATTAAGGTATATAGTTGGACTAATTGAATGAACATTAAATGAAGGTGTAATTTTGTGAATTTTTACTCGTTAGAGTTGGAGTAATGGTCATTTTCTGTCTTGTAGTGATCAAGGTATCTTCAGTTATAGTAATTTTACTAAAAGTGTCTATTTCTAGTCTAACCTTCCAAACAAGATGTCATTTTTTTCAACATCAACTGTTTTCAATTGCTGTGTCTTACCTTTGCCATTTATGGAATGTTCTATTCAATATAAGGGGTGGGAAGGTTTGAAAATCTCTCTCAACTCAGGGGTTAAAATTTTGTTCAATGCAGAGTAACATACCATCTCAATAAAAAAAGGCCCTCATAGTTTATTATCGGTGATCTGTCTTGCATGTGTGTGCTGATACCTTCCTACAAACACTATCCTGATTCACGACTGGAAATCAAGGAATTGAAACTCTAATATGTCAACCTTACAAGGATAGGGGATAGTTTGTCATTAAAATGTACAAAATATGATAGAATAGTGAAATAGAAGGTTCCTTGCTTCTTTACACCTTCTACCTCTAGAATACCACATGCATGACAGATTTTGTTAGTTTCCTTACCACCTGTACAATGCATGACACATAGATTCCGTTAGCTTCCTTACCACATTGACAATACCTGACAGATTCCGTTAGCTTCCTTACCACTTTGACAATTCCTGATAGACACATTCCGATCCGTTAGCTTCCTTACCACTTTGACAATTCCTGATAGACACATTCCGTTAGCTTCCTTACCACTTTGACAATTCCTGATAGACAGATTCCGTTAGCTTCCTTACCACTTCTACAATACCTGACAGATTCCATTAGCTTCCTTACTACATCTAAAGTATTTTCAATCTACCGTCCTTCCTTTCAGTCCAGTTAAAATAGAGATTTGATTGATTACAGTACAATTTATTACACAATATCTGTTGTACTTTTGTTTGAAAGTTGTTTTTTTGTCAATTTTTCAACATCCTGTGGTCTTTAAGATGAAACCAATCAGAAGGTCAGGAAATTATGAAATCAAATCTCTAAATGTTTTTGATTGTAATAAAACCCAACTTCCTGTCAAAGTATGTAGTGCACAAGCTGGGGTCATTTAGTATTCATTTATGCTAATTATATTCATGAGTATTGTTTCCATATGGTTCATGATATATCTGAGGTCATTTAGCATTCATTTATGCTAATTATATTCATGAGTATTGTTTCCATATGGTGCATGATATATCCGAGGTCATTTAGTATTCATTTATGCTAATTATATTCATGAATATTGTTTCCATATGGTACATGATATATCTGAGGTCATTTAGTATTCATTTATGCTAATTATATTCATGAGTATTGTTTCCATATGGTGCATGATATATCTGAGGTCATTTAGTATTCATTTATGCTAATTATATTCATGATTATTGTTTCCATATGGTGCATGATATATCTGAGGTCATTTAGTATTCATTTATGCTAATTATATTCATGAGTATTGTTTTCATATGGTGCATGATATATCTGAGGTCATTTAGTATTCATTTATGCTAATTACATTCATGAATATTGTCATATTCAAATTATATAACGATAATTCATATAATATTCAAAAACCTCATTTTGTACACCGTTTATTCCAAAGTATTACTTCTTCCACATACAACAAACTTCCCCACTTTTCTAAATATTGAGTTTGCTATTACCATATATTATTTGGCTTTGATAGACATTGTATACTTTTATGTAGAGCTTTAGCTGAAAGACATTGCATCATTTTTTAAAAAATCTCTTGTAAGATATTTCTTGCAGTGACAGAAATACCTTTCTTATAAGAAAACCTGGAAATATAGAATTAACATGAAATCACAGTTATTTATACGGTAGATATGAAGTGATATATGTAAGCCACACCTTGTACTATTTATTGGCTTTTTATCTGTTTGTTATATTAACTTTTTTATATCATAATGCTATATATATCTGTGGTCAAAGCTGGCCTCACTTTCACTCCATGGCTTGTAACACAGAAATCACTCTTCAAAAACACCAAATCTTTCTTTCTTAGCTTGTTCAAATCATAAATTATAGAACAAGGTTAGCTGTAGATTTATGTGAATTAGATCAATCGATGATGTAATTTGTATATCATGTGATGTTCATCAACCTATAATCATCCTTCTCTTGAGTCATGTGATTGAAGTAAACCAATGAGCTTTCATTTGATGGTCACATGATTCAAATTTGAATAATTTCTTAAAGTCAGTGCAAGAATCATGTGATTTGAGTAATCCAATGAACTTGTAGTATCAGAATCATGTGATTTGAATGAACCAATTAAATACTAGTCTTAGCATCATGTGATTTGAATAAATCTTAACTGTCACTAAGATCAAATATACCTGTGTTGTATATTGCCATGGAAATTGTCACTTAGCAAAAGAAGCTCAGGAGATGCATTATTATTTAGTTTCTATAGAAACACTAATATTTATGGCATACAGATTGGTGTCTGAAAGAGAATGTAAATGGTGGCCCAGCCCCCATGGCAGTGAACGTGTTTAAAGTTGATCTCAGGTTAAAAGAAATCGTAAGACACCAAAGTAGGATAATTTGCAGTAAGGCTTTATACAGAATAAATCATGTAGTTGAATTGTCTTTTTAAATGCTTCTTGATAATTAGAAACATCACCTTCAAAATGTCAGCCTTCTACAGGGGCCTTCTGCAATTTAAAAAAAAGGAAAAATTAAATTCTCCAGATCATCTCTTTCAAAATTCAATTATCTGTCAATCAAAATGATTGACAGGTAAGTTGAGCCAATCACATGAATGTATTCTTGGTAGATGTATGATAACTTTTCACAGTAAGAATTTTGTATTTTACAAATAATGTATTTAGCTGAGTCCACCAATGAAATGTAGTCTTATATCTAAATTGTATGTAGTCAGTCGGTCCAGCCAATCAGGAGAACTGTCTTGACCATTGTATGAATAGGGGTGGTCAGGATATCTTTCCTGAGGGGCTGTTATTACCTCTTTTTAGGACATTTGTATGTTGGTAAGATGTAAATAATGTTTGGATTTCAACATTGAAAAGTAAGAAAGTTGAGAATTGGTAGAATATATAGGGTAAGTTTTTGTTGATGGGAATTGGAGAGGATCAAGATTGCCATGGAATGTTATAAACCTGGAATTAATACCAGGAAAGGGAATTGCAGTGTTTACTGGTTAGATCATGTCAAGTTAGGTCAAGTTAGGACATAGGTCAAGTTAGATAAGGTCAAGTTATATGTCAAGGTAGGTCAGGTCAGGTCATGTTATATATCAAATTAGGTCATGTCAGACCATTTATTAGGCAAGAGCAACAAATAAAACTGACCAGAAGTATAGCCATTTCTATAAAAGTTTGTGAAGACTTCCAACACACTAATAATGTGTTTGCTAGATTAAGAAAGAAGTTTGGCTAGAAGTACACAGAGGTCAGGTCAGGTGGGGTGATCAAATGAACTAACCTCATATTGAGGAAACTATTGGACTGGTATTTTATTTCATTCTAACTATTAGGGATCTAAAGCTCTAAAGCCCTCTAGTGGTGAAAATGGGACAGGGAATCAGGGTAGAAAAAACATGACCACATATAATTGTGAAACTATAGACAATAATTTGTATTTTTTTTAGGCTGGTTTAACTACAGAACTTTTGTATCAAATACTGTCCATACCAAATATAGAACAAAAAAAGACTTCATACTTGATCTAAATGAAACGAGAAAAGTGAACAAAGTCACCATCAGTTCCAACTCCCACCAATAACAAACTTACTAGGTCCTGTAAATACCCAGTTCACTTTCCTGTCATAAAGTTAAAAAGTAATGTTTTTTCTGGAATAAATCCATAATTTTTATCACATTTGTTAATTTTAATCCAGATTTTGTGACTTTCAGTCAAAAATTATCAAGATTTGATCAAAAAATTTGCAAACGAACAAGAATTTCTGTCATTGAAACTTTTGGCGGGAATGTGTTAGAGACAGAAACCTATAGTTACAGAAACTTGCTGTTTGTTTCTTGCGAAATCATGCAGAACAAATTCACCTTGTGAACATTAATTTTGAGAAAAGTCCTCAAATTAGTCAAAATTTGTGCTATATAAATCATAATATTGAACAAATAAATTTTCTTAGTAAGATTTTCATTTATTGTTGCCTAGCAACTTGAAATCAACACACACAGATGTGACTTGTGTGAGATCTGACATAGATGATAACAGACAGCAAGTTTGTGTATATTCATTTAGTAATCTCTGTTTTTAATGACTTTTACAGTGAAATCCTGTGAACTGTTTGTAATATGCCATTGTTTTTACAGTCCATCTCATTAATACTTATTAACTGTTATTTCTCTTGGTGTTATTTTTACAATAAATATGATAGACTTTCACATAGGACTATGTCTCTTGTCTTTTTATTCATGTATAATTATGATTGACACCTGACAGCTTTCTATTTTTACCCTGTAGACAAAATGAAGGGCTTCATGACACAAGCAATGTCATCGTCCAATCATAACCTCTCAAGTTACACTAGCTGTAACTGAAATATTTCTCACCAACCTGTGTGTGTTTACCAGGGTCAGGTATAATTTTAAAAATACATTTCATTTCAGAACATGGTCAGTTTACATTTATAGCCGTATGTATGACACTAAGCCATGTCTAAACTCATTGAATGCGACGTGTTCAGAAAGGCTGGTTAGGTTATGACGTCACTTCCGGTTTGAACTGCCTTTGGACGACCACTTTAAAACACCACTGTGCTTAAAATAGTGGCTAAAAGTGAACAAAAGTGTTGGAAATTTTGGCCTAAATTTTTATTACAGACCATGTTTTACAAGAGTGTCGGATCACTTCATACCGTCGGGGCTACACGAAAACAAAGGTATCTGATGTGATAATGTTGAGGGCGCACAACAAAAGCAATGACGACAACCAACTCGTGTGCCCATGTACAGCATAACAGAGATATTAATTTCTCAATTACTATAAAAGAAATTTCATATCTACATATTGTAACACCAACACAACTTCAAAAAAAACAAAATGTTATAAATATTCACTTATTCCTCGGACACTTCCGAAATAGAATCTCTTACCACTGTCCATTCAACAATCCAAGTCAACAGACAATTTCAAATCTGCCCTCTCCAGCACTGATATCATCCATCTCATAGATCGTGCTCACCTGAACACGGGTGAGATCTAAAGGACGCCGCCAGCCTTACGCCTCTCCCTCTCTCTCTCTCTCTCTCTCTCTCTCTCTCTCTCTCTCTCTCTCTCTCTCTCTCTCTCTCTCTCTCTCTCTCTCTCTCTCTCTCTCTCTCTCTCTCTCTCTCTCTCTCTCTCTCTCTCTCTCTCTCTCTCTCTCTCTCTCTCTCTCTCTCTCTCTCTCTCACTCTCTCTCTCTCTCTCTCTCTCTCTCTCACTCTCTCTCTCTCTCTCTCTCTCTCTCTCTCTCTCTCTCTCTCTCTCTCTCTCTTCTCTCAAACTGTGCATTCATTCAAACAGGTTCCTCGTTGATACCATATACGTTATTACGTCTACCATACTGTGCATCTATTCAAACTAACACAAATAAGATAATAGTATAGTAAATGTATGACAACATCTAAAATGTTTTATAAAATTGTTTTAATATTATAATTTTGATAATTATTATCAACACTAAAACTTTAAAAAGTAAAACAAAATTAACACTCGATAAATACATTATAAAACAAAATTCATTTTAGTTATTGTCAGAAATACAAATGAAAATAAAATTTAATGTGACCACTCGTTTTGTGGTTGGCAAGAAATTCAAATACAATGACGATATGACGTAATAAAAAATGTCAAAGATATTAACATCCACTTTAAATCATTAGTCAGACCAAGGTAAAGTCATCAAGTTTTAATACAAGGGGTTTAAATATTTTACTTGTAAAAAGTGGAATTCAAAGTTTAAAATAACACAAATAATTGTATATAAAAATGTGGGAATATGTTGAACTTCTTACAAAACCCCCAATGACTTTTTGAGCTCTCTAAAAGTTCGAAGTTACACTGCTTCTTGATATTGTAAGTAGATAATTACATATAATTTTGATAAATAATTTTACACAGCTTTCAGAACATTAAATTTACAAAGTTAGGGTTTTTCTAAATTCTAAACATGTACATTCCGTGTCTATATACTTTAAATCAGTAACGAATTCAATATTCACATTCCAATAATCAGTGTAATAAAAGGCTACACGGTACTTCTACTGTACAAATCACGATTGCGACAAGCGCCTGATACTTAGTAACTGAAAGTGTTATAGCGCCCTCTCGTGACTACATCAAACGGCAGCTCATTTGCAAAATGGAATCCGTTGAGTGATGAACGCACTCAGTGTTTCCAAGTTTTATCATCAAATAACAGCCGTCCAGTGACATCCAAATGAAATCAACTTTACACAACATAATCAACTAACATCAAAGAATGTACAGGTAAGGTTTTATAATTATTCTGCACACACAAGTAGTTTTACGGCCAATGTGAAATTCTCAGATGGAAATAGCATATGTTGAAGTCCGGACGTCATGACCGGTTTACATGTGTTACTTCAAAAATACTCAAATTGTGTCACAAAATATTCTTGGATTTATCCAAAAATGTTTTAGTGTACATCAGTAAATGTAGCGACACCTGTGTAGTGTCATTTCCAGTCATAATTTTTATCAGAAAGTGTGAAAATAAATAAATACTTGATCAGTCTAATGGTAATGGCTGTCGTATCGTAACGACGCGGTAAATACAAATTGTGACGTCACAACGTTCAACATATGAAAAATCCAATATTCCTCTAGTTCTGCACCAAAACATTCTCCAAAATGTTTACAAATATCATAAGAAACATCACAAAATATAGCGACGCACATGTAGAGTGTTTTTTATTCAAAAAAAATTCTCAAAATATGCAAACTAGAGAATATTTTTGTGCAGACAATGTTGTTTACAAGATTAAAGTGTTGTTGACATCACATCTCTTTATTATCCTATATTCAATAAAATTCTCTGAGAATTTCACTAAAAATAATAAAATAATTTTTTTTATTGTAAAATGTACACCGTAGTGTAAAGTAGATTTCTTTATTTGGTGTAAACTCTGACACGGTTGTCATATGGGTCTGAAACTATAATCTTAGGCTGTCCATACTTACTAACAGCAATGAAACCCCAGGTTTGGTAATCTCCAAATCTTTCAACTACTTCTCCATTCTTTGTACGTTTCACAATCAACCAACCTGACCCCCTATGTAACTGAGTACTATAAACATTGTCCCATAAATCTACACTTACCCCATAGGGATGCAACACATCACTACACATTGTGAACAGATATTGTAATTGTTTACCAAACACTTTGATGCTACCATCCTCTCTACTTCTGCCATGGTCAGAGACAATAACATTGTTATCACTATTGACCACAACAAACTTAGGGTTATAGAGTAGACTTGGCTGGACATGACCTCCAACCTCTGCTACACTTTCACCATTCATGTCATACTTGACCACTCTGTGACCTTTGTCATCGGTGACAACAAATCCTTCATCCAGTAAAGCAATTGCTCTTGGTTTAATGTCATCATTTTGACAAAATGTTTGAGTAGTTTTAGAAGATTTGTCAAACATGACGACTTGGTCATTACCAGAATCTGTCATGAAATAATTATTGCTTGTTGTCACGGCAACATCATAAGGTTTGAATTTATTAGGAAAGTGACCATCAAATCTAATCTCAGAGTCAAGTTCATAAGTTGATTTCAAGGTGAGTACACTATTGTTGCCTTCGTCTGCCATGACCACTTGACCAAGGTGAGTTGTGGTCACTCCTTGCACTCTTTTGAACTTTACTTGACCACTATGACCATCCAGTCTCTCTGTTACTTCCCACTGACCTGTAATGTAAACAAAGGTCAAAGGTCAAACATCAGACTACACATTCAATACAACTGGCAAATTAGAATATTCTTCCTTGAAATTGCAATAAATTGTATTTATTTTTTTTAAGGGGGGGAAATTTAGTTATGATATGATATGGTGTATGACATGTTTTTTTGAAGTCAAATATTGCATTTCCATGGCAACCATCCACGGAAAATAAACATTTAATGTTCATAAAAATTAAGTTTGTAATATTATTATAGACAACTTTTTAAATTTCATGGATGTTTTGTGTATTTATGCAACTTCTTAACAAAAACTTCAGAATTCAATTCATATGATGAAGATATGGTAACCATAGCAACAATATTTACAAGTTCTGTTCCAAAATTATGTTTTCTTTATAGTTTTTGTTCTAATTGAGATAGAACTTTCAAACTTAAATTTTCTTAACAAGTAGTGATTACATAGAATTCATGAAAATATTATGTTCAAAACAATTCATTGGTTACCATGGTAACCTTTTCTTTTTTTTTCTTCACTCTTGACATCCCACATGTACATTATGGTGTGTGAAATATTTTCAAAGTATCGTTTTCTCTGGTCATGGTAACAAATGGAGAGTTTGTTAAATGCAACTTTAAAATTATGTGGTTTCTATGGTAACCAATTGTGTAGAAATCCATTTTTATCATTTTATTGCCAGTTTAATTGCATATTAATTGAATGTTACATATATATTACATAAAAATAAACATGCACGAAAAAGTGATGTCTGACATTAAATTACAGTGAGCAATTTTTAAAAAATATTTAATATGAATTTGAAAATATATGACATAATCATGCAATATACACAACTATAGTATTAAACCAAAGTTGGTGTGGATATCAAGTCATTTACAAAATTAACATCAAAGTCACAGTGGTGTGGATGACAAGTTATTTTTAGTAAAAAAATCTTATCACACTGTGTTCAGGTTGAATATTACATGAATGCGATGTCAGTATATGTGATGTCAAAGGTCACATAGATGATGTCAAAGGTCACCTCTACTTGTTCATATGAAGATAGGAGATATTCATGTTTATTTTTTTTCCCTCAACCTACTAGAAGGACTTTAGGATTATAAAAATAAATTATGATATATTATATATTTATATTTTATCTAATATTGGTGTTCATTTTATTCTATTTACAGATATTAAGGAGATATTAAAAAAGAAGAATTCCTTCATCCCAACAATGTGTATGTTATGATTTAGTATAGTGTCAATAACAAAGAAGTCATTCCTTGGTATTCTTCAATCAAGTCCTATTCTACAACTACTGTGCATACCAATGATGATATCATATCCATCAAAGATGACAACAAAGATTGGATAGAAGACAAGAACTGAAGATGAGTCAAGTTGACAATACCATGAACTGTATGAGATCATGATCTAATCATTTACCGTAAGGTAAACAAACCAAACGGCTCTTTTCAGAGCCAATACATCCTCCAAAAAGAGATACCGTTACCATAGCAATACACAACAACACAAACTAGATCACATTATCACCTCTTCTCTTAAAATGTAAAATGTTGCATTACAACAGAAAACCAATTATCCCCTAGCTATACTCTGGGTAACAGTCGAATATATAGACTAAACTTATTATTACCATTTCAACTATTTGTACCACCAAACTTACATCAGAACACTGGACTTTCTAATTGTATGCTCCATAATGTAAACCATATCACAGTTCCTCTATCATCAGTGACCATATATACACTTGTACAGTATTATATACAGTAATTATCTACAAATTTTAGATGTGGATCCAAAAATGCTTTCTCTATTTATAAATCTAAACACTGATACATACTGGGGATCAATAAATCTCACAAACAGTTTCTTCTAATGACTTGGGCCCTTGTAGAGCAACAAAAGGAATTCAAACTTGAAACACTAACACTTTCTTTACATACCTGTAAATTCAAACTTGAAACACTAACACTTTCTATACATACCTGTAAATTCAAACTTGAAACACTAACACTTTCTATACATACCTGTAAATTCAAACTTGAAACGTACACTAACACTTTCTATACAAACCTGTAAATGCAAAATTAAAACACTAACACTTTCTATACATACCTGTAAATTCAAACTTCAAACACTAACACTTTCTATACATACCTGTAAATTCAAACTTGAAACACTAACACTTTCTATACATACCTGTAAATTCAAACTTGAAACACTAACACTTTCTATACATACCTGTAAATTCAAACTTGAAACACTAACACTTTCTATACATACCTGTAAATTCAAACTTGAAACACTAACACTTTCTATACATACCTGTAAATGGTAGACATTAAAGGGGCACAAGCTGAGTTTGGAAGGATTTTGGGGTTAATTTTTGTTGCCTACGAGATGTTATTTATTTTATTCAACTCACTGAAACATGCTAAATCATTGCTTACTATTGGCTGAACTCAAACCTGATATTTAGATATATTATATAAATGATTAAATAATGTATTTTTTGGTATGTACCAACAAATCTGAGAAATTCCCTAGTATGATATGAACTTCTCAGTGGGCATCTCCAGTAAAATTCCAAGACATGAATTAGCAGGTTCACAGCTGGTGTAAGTATTTAGTTTTAGTTTTACTTTGAACTTGATGTGAACTATCACAGAGGCTACAAAACTCATTGCATAGATTATTGATTGAAACTCTCTGAATGGTGGCACCTAAAAAGTTATAATAATCTTTGCTGTGAAATAATTTTGACTCAGAAGGGATGTATAACCATATATATACTAAATATAATATCATTTGTTGTGTTTCACATACAGTTTTGGTCTCTGGTATGTTTTTTGTATCAATTCTGTCCAAGGTAAAGGATATCCACAGGTGTAAAAACTTAGTGTTCCTGATGTGTTAGAAATATGTTTATTCAAATCAGGTAGATAATACTATCACTTTAGTGCACAACGTTGTACACTGAAAATGAATTATACTGTGAAACCAAAAGTCATGTAATGTGTTTTTAAATTTTTGATACAAGTTTTTTCCACAAAAGTTCTAATTTCTCCTTGTGACTAATGAAAACCACATGTAAAAACTGAAAATAATAAAGAATAAATAGGGGAAAACAAAATTAAACTTTGTCATGGATTGAAGCTAACTGCCACAGAATTGCTAAAATGAATTCACCAAATATAAGGACAATAAATAGACAAAGTAAATATTTAATTCTCCTTATCATAGAAATCAGTCATTATATAAAACATGTATTTAAACTTATTGTGCATGTTTTCTAATAACCTATCATTTTTATCAGCATACTAGATAAATTACTGGTGTGTTTGATCATAGACCCCCCCCCCCCCCCCCCCCGGGTCTATGGTTTGATGTGGAGCATTAATTGAGCTGTACAGACATTTGTCCACCCATTCATTGAAAACCTCATTTGTCCAGTTACTAGCAAAAGATTCAACAAATATACCAAGCAGGAGGTAAGTTCTTCAACAATACATTAATAAAATGTTGATGTATGAATGATTGAATGAATGGATGGATCATGAATTTGATGAAGGGTGGAACCGGAAGGGATGTAAGGAAGGTTGAAGCCATGGCATAGATGTGTGTATATGTGTATGTTCACAATGTATGTATGAATGTGTGTGTGTGGATGAATATATTTATGGTTGGTTGAAGGGAGAGTTGTATAAATAGAGGGATATAGTGATGGTGGTATGTGTGTGATAGATGGATAGATGAATGTGTGTGGATGGATGAATTTATGTATGTATTGGATGGATAAATGTATTGTCGGTAGGTTGGAGGGATCGATGCATGTATAGATGTATTGATGAATTTGGGGAGGGGGATGTATGTATGTTATATGTATGTATGTATGTATGTATGTATGTATGTATGTGTATGTGCATGTGTGTACGTACGTACGTACGTACGTACGTACGTATGTGTGTGTATGTATGTATGTATGTATGAATGTATCTGTGTATGTATGTATATATTGTGTATGTATATGTATGTATATGTATGTATGTATGTTATGTACTAGTATATGTGTGTATGTATGTATATGTGTGTGTGTGTATGTATGTATGTATGTATGTATGTATGTATGTATGTATGTATGTATGAATTAATGTATCTGTGTGTGTGTGTGCCGTATGTAATAATATGTATATGTTATAGGGAGTGAGTAAGTGGATGAGATATATGGATGGATGGGTGGATGGAATGATGGATGAAGAGATGATAGATGTATGACTAAGTATAAGAGCCTTGAAATTTTTTTTCCTGCTTTGTTTTAATGTCAACCTATCAACTTTTTTATTGCAGTAGTGATCACTCAGAAAATTCAAAGGTTTTTTGGCTCATCCATTTGTTAATCCAATACACTTATGGTAAGTACCTCTACCTTCAAAACTCAGAATAAAAATGACTTTCATTGATAGACTTTTCATTGTGGTGCCATGGTCCATAGCCAATAATGTACATCTACCATCAGTATTGCATTTTATTAGTACAGTACATTGTATACATCACATATCTACAAGTGTACACATTGTATACATCATATATCTACAAGTGTACACATTGTATACATCATATATCTACAAGTGTACATATTGTATACATCATATATCTACAAGTGTACACATTGTATACATCATATATCTACAAGTGTACACATTGTATACATCATATATCTACAAGTGTACACATTGTATACATCATATATCTACAAGTGTACACATTGTATATATCATATATCTACAAGTGTACACATTGTATACGTATCTACAAGTGTACACATTGTACACATCATGTATCTCCAAGTGTACACATTGTATACATTATATATCTACAAGTGTACACATTGTATACATCATATCTCTACAAGTGTATTTGTATACATCATATATCTACAAGTGTACACATTGTATACATCATATATCTACAAATGTACACATTGTATACAGCATATATGTACAAGTGTACACATAGTATACACCATATATGTACAAGTGTACATATTGTATACATCATATATTTGTATATCTACAAGTGTACACATTGTATACATCATATATTTGTATATCTACAAGTGTACACATTGTATACATCATATATCTACAAGTGTACACATTGTATGCATCATATATCTACAAGTGTACACATTGTATACACCATATATCTACAAGTGTACACATTGTATGCATCATATATCTACAAGTGTACACATTGTATACATCATATATCTACAAGTGTACACATTGTATACATCATATATCTACAAGTGTACACATTGTATACATCATATATCTACAAGTGTACACATTGTATACATCATATATCTACAAATGTACACATTGTATACAGCATATATGTACAAGTGTACACATTGTATACACCATATATCTACAAGTGTACACATTGTATACATCATATATCTACAAGTGTACACATTGTATACATCATATATCTACAAGTGTACACATTGTATACATCATATATCTACAAGTGTACACATTGTATACACCATATATGTACAAGTGTACATATTGTATACATCATATATTTGTATATCTACAAGTGTACACATTGTATACATCATATATTTGTATATCTACAAGTGTACACATTGTATACATCATATATCTACAAGTGTACACATTGTATGCATCATATATCTACAAGTGTACACATTATATACATCATATATCATTCTACAAGTGTACACATTGTATTATTATACATCATACATCTACAAGTGTACACATTGTATACATCATATATCTACAAGTGTACACATTGTATACATCATATATCTACAAGTGAACACATTGTATACATCATATATCTACAAATGTACACATTGTATACAGCATATATCTACAAGTGTACACATTGTATATATCATTTATCTACAAGTGTACACATTGTATACGTCATATATCTACAAGTGTACACATTAAATGTATACATACATCTACAAGTGCACACATTGTATGCATCATATATCCTGTCCACAAGTGTACACATTGTATACATCATATATCTACAAGTGTATACATTGTATATATCACATATCTACAAGTGCACACATTGTATCCATCATATATCTACAAGTGTACACATTGCATACATCATATATCTACAAGTGTACACATTGTATACATGATATATCTACATGTGTACATATTGTATACATCATATATCTACAAGTGTACACATTGTATACATCATATATCTACAAGTGTACATATTGTATACATCATATATCTACAAGTGTACGCATTGTATACACCATATATCTACAAGTGTACACATTGTATACATCATATATTTGTATATCTACAAGTGTACACATTGTATACATCATATATTTGTATATCTACAAGTATACAGATTGTGTACATCATATATCTACAAGTGTACACATTGTATACATCATATATCTACAAGTGTACACATTGTATACATCATATATCTACAAGTGTACACATTGTATACATCATATATCTACAAGTGTACACATTATATGCATCATATATCTACAAGTGTCCACATTGTATGCATCATATATCTACAAGTGTACACATTGTATACATCATATATCTACAAGTATATACATTGTGAACATCATATATCTACAAGTGTACACATTGTATACATCATATATCTACAAGTGTGCACATTGTATATATCATATATCTACAAGTGTACACATTGTATACATCATATATCTACAAGTGTACACATTGTATACGTATCTACAAGTGTACACATTGTACACATCATGTATCTCCAAGTGTACACATTGTATACATTATATATCTACAAGTGTACACATTGTATACACCATATATGTACAAGTGTACACATTGTATACATCATATATTTGTATATCTACAAGTGTACACATTGTATGCATCATATATCTACAAGTGTACACATTATATACATCATATATCATTCTACAAGTGTACACATTGTATTATTATACATCATACATCTACAAGTGTACACATTGTTTACATCATATATCTACAAGTGTACACATTGTATACATCATATGTCTACAAATGTACACATTGTATACATCATATATCTACAAGTGTACACATTGTATACATCATATATCTACAAATGTACACATTGTATACAGCATATATGTACAAGTGTACACATTGTATACACCATATATCTACAAGTGTACACATTGTATACATCATATATCTACAAGTGTACACATTGTATACACCATATATGTACAAGTGTACACATTGTATACATCATATATCTACAAGTGTACACATTGTATACATCATATATCTATACAAGTGTACACATTGTATACATCATATATCTACAAGTGTACACATTGTACACATCATATATCTACAAGTGTACACATTGTATACACCATATATGTACAAGTGTACATATTGTATACATCATATATTTGTATATCTACAAGTGTACACATTGTATGCATCATATATCTACAAGTGTACACATTATATACATCATATATCATTCTACAAGTGTACACATTGTATTATTATACATCATACATCTACAAGTGTACACATTGTATACATCATATATCTACAAGTGTACACATTGTATACATCATATATCTACAAGTGAACACATTGTATACATCATATATCTACAAATGTACACATTGTATACAGCATATATCTACAAGTGTACACATTGTATATATCATTTATCTACAAGTGTACACATTGTATACGTCATATATCTACAAGTGTACACATTAAATGTATACATACATCTACAAGTGCACACATTGTATGCATCATATATCCTGTCCACAAGTGTACACATTGTATACATCATATATCTACAAGTGTATACATTGTATATATCACATATCTACAAGTGCACACATTGTATCCATCATATATCTACAAGTGTACACATTGCATACATCATATATCTACAAGTGTACACATTGTATACATCATATATCTACATGTGTACATATTGTATACATCATATATCTACAAGTGTACACATTGTATACATCATATATCTACAAGTGTACATATTGTATACATCATATATCTACAAGTGTACGCATTGTATACACCATATATCTACAAGTGTACACATTGTATACATCATATATTTGTATATCTACAAGTGTACACATTGTATACATCATATATTTGTATATCTACAAGTATACAGATTGTGTACATCATATATCTACAAGTGTACACATTGTATACATCATATATCTACAAGTGTACACATTGTATACATCATATATCTACAAGTGTACACATTGTATACATCATATATCTACAAGTGTACACATTATATGCATCATATATCTACAAGTGTCCACATTGTATGCATCATATATCTACAAGTGTACACATTGTATACATCATATATCTACAAGTATATACATTGTGAACATCATATATCTACAAGTGTACACATTGTATACATCATATATCTACAAGTGTGCACATTGTATATATCATATATCTACAAGTGTACACATTGTATACATCATATATCTACAAGTGTGCACATTGTATATATCATATATCTACAAGTGTGCACATTGTATACATCATATATCTACAAGTGTACACATTGTGTACATCATATATCTAGAAGTGTACACATTGTATAAATCATATATCTACAAGTATACACATTGTGAACATCATATATCTACAAGTGTACACATTGTATGCATCATATATCTACAAGTGTCCACATTGTATACATCATATATCTACAAGTGTCCACATTGTATACATCATATATCTACAAGTGTACACATTGTATGCATCATATATCTACAAGTGTACACATTGTATACATCATATATCTACAAGTATACACATTGTGTACATCATATATCTACAAGTGTACACATTGTTTACATCATATATCTACAAGTGTCCACATTGTATACATCATATATCTACAAGTGTACACATTGTATACATCATATATCTACAAGTGTACACATTGTATATCTACAAGTGTCCACATTGTATACATCATATATTTGTATATCTACAAGTATACACATTGTGTACATCATATATCTACAAGTGTACACATTGTTTACATCATATATCTACAAGTGTACACATTGTATACATCATATATCTACAAGTGCCCACATTGTATACATCATATATTTGTATATCTACAAGTGTCCACATTGTTTACATCATATATCTACAAGTGTACACATTGTATATATCATATATCTACAAGTATACACATTGTGTACATCATATATCTACAAGTGTACACATTGTTTACATCATATATCTACAAGTGTACACATTGTATACATCATATATCTACAAGTGTCCACATTGTATACATCATATATTTGTATATCTACAAGTGTCCACATTGTTTACATCATATATCTACAAATGTACACATTCTATGCATCATATACCTACAAGTGTACACATTGTATACATCATATATCTACAAGTGTACACATTGTATGCATCATATATCTACAAGTGTACACATTGTGTACACCATATATCTACAAGTGTACACATTGTTTACATCATATATCTACAAGTGTACACATTGTATACATCATATATCTACAAGTGTACACATTGTATACATCACATATCTACAAGTGTGCACATTGTATATATCATATATCTACAAGTATACACATTGTGTACATCATATATCTAGAAGTGCACACATTGTATAAATCATATATCTACAAGTGTCCACATTGTATGCATCATATATCTACAAGTGTACACATTGTATACATCATATATCTACAAGTATACACATTGTGAACATCATATATCTACAAGTGTACACATTGTATGCATCATATATCTACAAGTGTCCACATTGTATACATCATATACCTACAAGTGTACACATTGTATACATCATATATCTACAAGTGTACACATTGTATACATCATATATCTACAAGTGTACACATTGTATACATCATATATCTACAAGTGTACACATTGTATACATCATATATCTACAAGTGTCCACATTGTATGCATCATATGTCTACAAGTGTACACATTGTATACATCATATATCTACAAGTGTCCACATTGTATATATCATATATCTACAAGTGTCCACATTGTATACATCATATATCTACAAGTGTACACATTGTATGCATCATATATCTACAAGTGTACACATTGTATACATCATATATCTACAAGTATACACATTGTGTACATCATATATCTACAAGTGTACACATTGTTTACATCATATATCTACAAGTGTCCACATTGTATACATCATATATCTACAAGTGTACACATTGTATGCATCATATATCTACAAGTGTACACATTGTATACATCATATATCTACAAGTGTACACATTGTATATCTACAAGTGTCCACATTGTATACATCATATATTTGTATATCTACAAGTATACACATTGTGTACATCATATATCTACAAGTATACACATTGTGTACATCATATATCTACAAGTGTACACATTGTGTACATCATATATCTACAAGTGTACACATTGTATACATCAGATATATACAAGTGTACACATTGTATACATCATATATCTTCAAGTATACACATTGTGTACATCATATATCTACAAGTGTACACATTGTATACATCATATATCTACAAGTGTACACATTGTCTATATCAACTAAAACAATGTGGTTCAACTGTGCATTTTACAAACCTATGTTTATTTTACAACAAATAAGGATAATATATACATATATTTCCTAACAAAAGTTGTCAAACATAAAATAGTGTTACATGTCATGTACTGATGAATCATCTACCAACATGACCTAACCCCCCCCCCCCCACACACACACACACACACACACTAGTAAGCTTCTACAACATTCATATAATTCTTGGATTGTTTTGTTTGTTCAGAAGGCCAGGTGATAAAATAACAACTTTATTATGCAGGCATCAGGTTGTTATTATTCTAAGAGGCTCAAGTGAAGGTTATACTCAGTATTTTTTACACTGTCTCTAATTCTGCCATACTGTCTCTGTTTATATTGTCATGCACAGAACAATGCTACCCTAAACCTGTATGGTTGTAACACACTGTCTCTACTAGATCCTATCACATACACATAAGTCATTGGATATCCCAAAATGGTATGGTTGTAACACACTGTCTACTAGATCCTATCACGTACACATAAGTCATTGGATATCCTAAAATGGTATGGTTGTAACACACTGTCTATCACATACACATAAGTCATTGGATATCCCAAAATGGTATGGTTGTAACACATTGTCTCTACTAGATCCTATCACATACACATAAGTCATTGGATATCCCAAAATGGTATGGTTGTAACACACTGTCTCTACTAGATCCTATCACATACACATAAGTCATTGGATATCCCAAAATGGTATGGTTGTAACACATTGTCTCTACTAGATCCTATCACATACACATAAGTCATTGGATATCCCAAAGTGGTATGGTTGTAACACACTGTCTCTACTAGATCCTATCACATACACATAAGTCATTGGATATCCTAAAATGGTATGGTTGTAACACACTGTCTCTACTAGATCCTATCACATACACATAAGTCATTGGATATCCCAAAATGGTATGGTTGTAACACACTGTCTCTACTAGATCCTATCACATACACATAAGTCATTGGATATCCCAAAATGGTATGGTTGTAACACACTGTCTCTTCTAGATCCTATCACGTACACATAAGTCATTGAATATCCCAAAATGGTATGGTTGTAACACACTGTCTCTACTAGATCCTATCACGTACACATAAGTCATTGAATATCCCAAAATGGTATGGTTGTAACACACTGTCTCTACTAGATCCTATCACGTACACATAAATCTTTGGATATCCCAAAATGGTATGGTTGTAACACACTGTCTCTACTAGATCCTATCAAGTACACATAAGTCATTGAATATCCCAAAATGGTATGGTTGTAACACATTGTCTCTACTAGATCCTATCACGTACACATAAGTCATTGAATATCCCAAAATGGTATGGTTGTAACACATTGTCTCTACTAGATCCTATCACATACACATAAATCTTTGGATATCCCAAAATGGTATGGTTGTAACACACTGTCTACTAGATCCTATCACATACACATAAGTCATTGAATATCCAAAAATGGTATGGTTGTAACACACTGTCTGTGTATAAACAGTATCTACATGTAGACCACACAATGTTGATATGGAATGGTGTAGTTGAACCTATAGTAGCACACTGTATATATGAATGATAAGCTATGCTTACCACTAACCTTTCACTTTGTCCATCTCCATTTCAAGTTTACCAATTTCCTTCTGCTTAGCAATATTCTTCTCTTCCAGACCCACAACTTCTTTCTTTAGATCAGCAACTTCTTTCTTGAGTTGCTGGTTTTCGTCTGCAAGAGCTTTATCCCCACCCTTCCCAACTGATTCTTTTATTTCAGAATTTTCTTTGCTTAATTGTAGGATTTTATCCAGCAGAACTTTCTCCCTCTTTTCATTTTCCTCTTGATTCTTTTTCAGTATTTCTATCTCTATATCTTTCTCTTTTAGGGTTGCTTGCAGGATTGCAACATCTACCTTTAATTCTGAATTTTCTTTCAAAGCTCTACTGAGAAACAGAATTCTAGCTTCACATTCTATTATCTTTTTCTGTAAGGTGGTAATTGTAGTTTTAAGTTTGTAACTTTCTATTAGGAGGTCTTTGTTTTCTTTAGTAAGCTCAGCTTCCTTTTGGTTACTTCCCTCATCAGGATCGCTCACTTCTACAGGAGCTGATACTGTGTTGTCACCTGAATAAAAGCATAATACACAACATAAAGATTTAAAGATTATAGCAACACGGATATATTGTTTCAGTAAATTTAATTTGTTTTACAGTTATTCTGGTGATAAGATGCAGCTGTGGTTTGTTAGCACAACTGAACTGAGGTTCAGTAGTGCTATAGGGATCGCATCTGTGTGTGTGTGTGTGTGTGTGTGTGTGAGTGTGTGTGTATGTACATGTGTGTGTGTGTGTGTGTGTGTGTGTGTGTGTGTGTGTGTGTGTGTGTGTGTAAACAACTTAAAGTCAAAAACTGCTGGACCGATTGACATTATGTTTGGTGGGTTCATTACTTTGGGTGTCTAGTTGGGAAATTGTCCAAATCAAAATGATCTTACCACCGGTTTGTGATTTGGGTAAAAAAATGTGATTTTTGATCAAAAAACTTAAACTCAAAAACAACTGGGCAGATTTGGCTGAAATTTGAATGCATTCTTCAGGGTGTTTTTACTTAGAATTGTTCATGATATGATGGTCCCATCAGTGCTATGCAAATTATGGCTAAAATGTGTCTTTTTTGGTCAAAAATCTATAATTACAAAACCACTGAGCTGATTGGGCTGAAATTTAAAGGGAATACATCTGGGGATGTATGGACGAAGAAATATTAAGTATACAATGATTCCATGAGTGATATGTAAATTAGGTGTAAAAATGTTAATCTTTGGTCAAAAACATATCTCAAAAGAAACTTTGTCAATGAGTCTAAAACTTGGTGAGATGTTTCTGAAAGTGTTATTCTGCCGATTTTCTTCAAAACATTTAAACAAAATTAGCCCTAGCAACCATGACCACGCCCATAGCAACAACCAAATTGATGTATATTTTGGTCAAATAACATCATCTGGTAGGCAAGTGAGTAAACATTCAAAAAATGTATGCAACTACCCTAGCAACCATGACCACGCCCATAGCAACAGCCAAATGATCACATATATTGCGAAGATAACGAGGATTAACAGACAATTGAATAAACATTTAAAAAATGTATGTAAATTTGCCTAGCAACAAGACCACGCCTATAGCAACAGCCAAATAATCACGTATATTGCAAAGATAACAGGAATAGAAAGATAAATGAATAAACATTCAAAAAATGTATGCAAATGTGCCTAGCAACAAGACCACACTCATAGTAACAGCCAAATTATCACATATATTGCGAAGATAACAACGGGGATTAATAGACAATTGAATAAACATTTTTAAGATGTATGTAAATTTGCCTAGCAACAACACCACGCCTATAGCAACAGCCATATAATCACATATATTGCAAAGATAACAGGAATAGAAAAACAAATGAGTAAACATTCAAAAAAAATGTATGAAAATGTGCCTAGCAACAAGACCACACCCATAGTAACAGCCAAATGATCACATATATTGCGAAGATAACAATGGGGATTAATAGACAATTAAATAATCATTCAAAAAATGTATGTAAATTTGCCTAGCAACAAGACCACGCCTATAGCAACAGCCAAATAATAACGTATATTGCAAAGATAACAGTAATTGAAAGACAAATGAACAAACATTCAAAATATGTATTCAAATGTGCCTAGCAACAAGACCACACCCAAAGCAACAGCCAAATGATCACGTATATTGCAAAGATAACGAGGATTAATAGACAAGTGTGTAAACATTTTAAAATGTATGCAAATATGCTAGCAACAAGACCACGCTCATAGCAACAGCCAAATGACCACGTATATTGCAAAGATAATATCAGAAATTCATACACAGGTGAACAAAAACATTTTAAAATGTATGCAAATATATCTAGCAACATGACCACAACCCACAGCAACAGCCAAATGACCGCGTATATCGCAAAGATAGCAACATGGTTGGATAGGCAACTGGACAGTCATTCAGCAAATGAACACCTATTGTTAGCATGGATTAGCATATGGATAAACATTTTAAAAACTGTGCAGTTGAGCTACAACGCCATTGACCGTATTTTTGTAATATTTACTATTATATTAATTGGTGAGGAACCAAGTAGATGACTAGTAGCGAACTCATGTAGATTTGACCTCCTCACTTCCTTTAAACAAACACTATAACCTAATCTACTTGATGTACAATATGGACTTTACTCATGATACTCGATCCAGTCAAACAATCTCAATATTTAGCTAGGAAGTATGATACACTACAGTGTAGGAATCAAACAATATAATTACTATTTCTTTCAATGGCAGATTAATTTTAACAGTACTTGAGATGGTGAATCAAAGTCATAAAGAGTGGATTACAAGGAACTCTGTGGTATATACCCGTCCATGATTTTATTACTGTTGTGATTCCCAATCTCTCATTAGTTTGCAAGGGATGTGATGTGTAAGTGACAGTCAATAAATGCATACAAAGTCAGTCTTTACCTTTCTCTAGCAGTTCTTTCTTGCACTGTTCATACTCCTCTATATCCAATGTAGTCTGTATGGAGAAGTACAGGGCACCAATATCTTTCAGTGTTTTTGGTGTGATGGTTGTAGATGTTACCAGCCGATTGAGATTCAGGGCTTCATATTCCTTCCATAGACATTCCAGGGCATCTAAAGACTCACATGCTATGGAATATTTGACGCTGTGGCCATCAACGTCATCTACACTCACACCAGGATGAATGTTGTTGATCTGTTGTGGCATGTCTTTCAGCACTTCAGGAAGTTGGAAGTAACCCTGTTCAACATCTCCAATCGACACATCTTCCTTAGGAATACCACCAGCACTGTTAACATGTAGATTTATGTGGCCTGTGTATACATCGAGAGAATAGACATAATTGTTAGGTTTTGGATTACAAATATTACAATATATGATCATTGTAATAATATACTGATTAAACAACATAATGTTTAGGAATTTCATTTTCATGAACCATAGATGTTCTTTACAGACGCCTTGGCATGGTGCTGCCATGAATGCTGTTAGGTTGGTTGGTTTTATGACAGTAAAACAGTGCAGTAGAATATCATAATATAGTATTAAATACTATAAAATATGAATCAGACGTTATACAATTTACATGCAAGTTGACATGATACAAACTCACACTTTGATATACTGTCTAAAAATGTAGGCCTTTCAAATATGGCAAGTGAACTCACCTGGATGTCGAATCTGTTCTCCACTATTGGTTGGTGGAACATCAGCATTGTCTGCTGCAGCCTCTAGAGAGAGAGAGAGAGAGAGAGAGAGAGAGAGAGAGAGAGAGAGAGAGAGAGAGAGAGAGAGAGAGAGAGAGAGAGAGAGAGAGAGAGAGAGAGAGAGAGAGAGAGAGAGAGAGAGAGAGAGAGAGAGAGAGAGAGAGAGAGAGAGAGAGAGAGAGAGAGAGAGAGAGAGAGAGAGAGAGAGAGAGAGAGAGAGAGAGAGAGAGAGAGAGAGAGAGAGAGAGAGAGAGAGAAAACAGTCTAGTTTAATGTAAACTTTCATTCCAAAGTGTAAATTTAAAATCAATTTTAAATGTTTCTCATACATGATAAAGATGATAAATCAACACAACCATTCATTTCGTCAGTTGATAATATAAAGAGTCAACTATCGTATACATTCATCACCTTTTACTATGATGGGTGCATTCTAGGAAATAAAGACAATGTTTGTGAACATTTGGTTCAGTAGTCCTGTCATTGTTTCACATTAAATACATAATGATAATTGCTGCAAATGAGTTGTAACATTTTCTTTTTTCCTTATTAATGGTTCAGTTTAAAATGAAATATAGCTGAATATTAAATGATCATGGATCCTAAGTGCTTAATACTTTCTTCAATAAAACAATTATAACTAATAAATGTATGCCATGCTATTGCATATAAATATATGTTGGCTCCTATAGGACAATGCTAGTCCATCGCAAGGACTTTCCCTGGTCAATGATTGAAACAACAAATTTCAACTCAGTGTTTCAGCCAATGGCGCATGATTCACGTGATGTAAAATTACGAAATGACTCCAGAAGTCACAGTTCATGAAAATTCCTGGAGTTTTACTCGCCATTAGCAACTATATTTAATGAATTGGCAAGTTATGTTGTTTCCTTTTCGAGCTTAAACATATTTTATAGAAAAAGTAAAAGTCGAAGACATAACAAGTGGCACTATCTGCTCATTTATAGATTAACTAATTTAACAAAGACTGGTAAAACTGCTAAATTTAAAGATTAAGGTAATTATTAAAAGAAATAGGACATAATTGTTTTACTTGTACTCGTCTTACCTAAAGTATTTTGGTCCTCTTCTTCACTTTCTGTTGTAGGTGGTTGTTGATCACTTACATCTTGTACCACTTTGTCCATAAACTTTTGATTCAGATCTTTCATGGCTGGAACTACTTTCGTTCGTAGTATCTCCTTTACCTCAGCTGCCTTCTTAAAGTAGACTGCTGGATTCGCCAGTATATAGGTAACCAGTTCCTTGAACTTGTCTACATCTTTCATGTCAACGACCATATCGTCCACGTAGTCGGCGAAATATGTTCTGATCAATTCGTGACAGGGGGAATGCATAGGAACTAGGAGAGGTATTCCAATTGCCATAGCAGACAACATAAGATGGAAGGAATTCATTCCAGGGGATGGCGGGATAAGAATAAGATGCGAACTAAGGAGCTCCGTTCTTATGTACTTCAAAGTTGGCATAGAGGATGGGACAATATGAAGGTGGGGGTGTGGGTCAAGATATGTCTGGATTTCAGATTCCTTTGCTTCAGGGATGCCAAGAATTCTCCACCTAGGGGGTTGCCAGCTTGCATCATGATAACTTTTGGTCACTCCATTCAGGGCATTTGCCAGTAGTTTATGGTTTACCATTTCATCCAAGTCGTAGTCTTCAAGGAACGATAAGATTCTTATCTCGCGATTCTCACCACTCGGAATCCTAGGTGGTGATAAGTTAAGGTATACGTCATCGGCAAGAGGAAATATCTGGAAATGTCTCTTTGCAAATTCTTGAAATCTCTGATCAAAATGATTAAAGGTCTCCTGGTCAAGAGAAACCATTGCATCAGCAAATTTGACTTCATCATTTAAACTTTCAACCCGGTGTTCTAATTCTGCTTTATCACAGCCGAGAATAGTAGGAGGAGAAACATGAGTGGGCCAGAGGTAAGCGATGTAGTACTTTGCCAAACACAAAACTCGATCTTTTACAGCCAAGGTTGCTTCAGACGTTGCCATGGCAAATCCAAAGACGATTTTGACATTATCCATTTGTTTTATATTTGGGAAGTATGTTTCACATGAATCTAACCAATCACGGCGTGGTTTTCTGTACTTCAAGGTACCGTGAGGGTGTGGGCAAACTAGTTCTACCTGGCATCTTTTAGCATCTTTTTTCTCTTCTTCTGTCATTTTTAACGCTGTGCAGTAAACTTTAAAACCTATTGCATTAAAGAGACGCGCAAGGTGTCTGATGGCAGCAGAAATACCTCCATAAAAAGGCGATTGCCACCTGTCACTTATGATCAGAACAGCTGGTCGTTCATTGGGTGGTATGTCACTCATGGTTTTCCTATTGAGATGATGGGAGACAGATACATGTATGCTATCAATGGATGGACAGTAGACAGAACGAATGATTTTGTCCAACTCTCAAGTCACAAGCATTAACAAGTAAAATTACCGACAATACAATACAATACAACACAACACAATGCAATACAATACAATACAATACAATACAATACAATCATTGTTGTCCAAAAAAGTCTAAGTGTGGAAGTGAAATAAAAAAACAGGCAAGGAAACGCGTTTCTAAAAGAAATGCAAAATTCTATTTTTCAAAAATTCAAGAGACTAGCAAATTCTTAAAATCAGATCAACGTTAATGATGAATGTTTTGAGTCTTGTCGATTATTCGATCTGCAGTGACGAACTGCAGATGTGAAAATGCAACCAAAACTCGTTTTGCTTCAAGTGTTGTAGTCGATTATCAAACCATAGACCGTCCACCAAGTGGAAGGGGTCTATGATCAAACAGACAGACAGAAAATGCAACCCAACCTTGTTCTGCCTGTTGTAGTCGATTATCAAACAGACAGAAAGAAAAATCGGCCCAATTTAAATCTGTCTGCCTAAATGTAGTCGAGACATTGGGATGGGGTGGTAAATTTTCCACTGTCTGATTGACTGAAAGAGACAGACAGAAAATGCGGGTTGATTATAAAACAGACAGAAAGAAAGACATATATAATCGGTCTGTTTGGATTTAGTAGAGACACAGGGGTGGGGGTAGGTCGACTTTCAGACAGACAGACAGACAGACAGACAGACAGACAGAACGAATATCGGCCTATTATCCTTCTGACGGTTTGATCATCAAAACGAATAAGCTGACAGAAGGTCGAATTTGACCCTGATTTTCTTTCTGTCTGGTTTATATTCAAACCGACAACATAAGAATAATCCGGCTGTGATTCATTCCCCTAGGGGAAACGAGGTTTGTCTCTGTATTACAGTACTTCACATTGGCAGAGTATAGTCTCTGTCGCAGTTTAGGACAAGGTTGAGTTATTTGATGATTATTATTGGATAAAAGACGGAAGTTTTGTGTGGATGAGGTGTTCCTCGAATTTATATTGCTACATCGACAAATCAATCATTGGACGACTATCATAGTAATCGGCCACATAAACCTGCACCGGTACGTTTAAATATTGTCTCTAATAAGTCGTCAAATTTCTCTACTCCTTAAAGTTAAATACCAGGTTAAAACTATTGATATTACGTGTTATGCCTGTACAAAACAAGCTAACTTACCTTTACAAGAGGAGTAGAAAATATGCAATAGTTAGAACAGTTCTCTAAGTTTGATTAACGTTTAGCAATAACTCTTTAAAAAATAAAGATTTATTGCTCAAAACTTCAAGGTAACTTTACATCTTGGAGGACTACTGTTTTCTATACCTAGTTCAATACAGTCCTAGTATAGCAGCACTTATTTATTATATAACTCACCTTTACGTTGTCCTAACTTTGGTGATTTCACAAATATGGAAATTTGTGATTCCTTAGAATCCGATGTTGGTAACGTCTTGTCCAGTCTTCAGAACGTATATCTGCATATCTGGTATGCCCATCGATGAAATAGAAATTGACAATAACAGTAGTTGCTCACATTCACGTCTTAGATGGTTTATAAAACACGCAATTACGATCGGAAGGTCCCGACAGTTGCAAAAGTAACGACACAGTGCTATCAAAGTGTGAATACCACAAGGAGGTAATTTGGTACGACTAAAGGTATATATGTTAACTGTATGATCGCCGCTAGTCGAATGAAGAATTAAGTGAATAAACTAGTCTAGTACACAAATTAATTTTTAACTTGTAAACTTTGCATAGATTATTGAAACAAATAAATAGTTATACTTTGACATGTCTACGTGTGTAGTTGTATATATCCTATAAATCAAGAGACGATATCATTTCTGCTGTCTACTTGAAATTTATAGATTAGATTGTTTTGGCTAGTTGAAAACTTTCAGTTCGTTTCACATGCACGTTATTCTTAACTCTTTGCTTGTAGAGTAATATGACTTAACTTGCACAGAATGTGGTTTAAAACTATGCCATGTTCTTATTAACATTTTGAAACATTTCAGACTATTAATTATTTGCTGAAAAGTTATATTTGATATGATTTTCTGGAGTATTCGATATGCTCATTAGAAACCCAACTTGATGGACATGAAATTGAACCATGCAGAGAGAGAGGCGGGGAAAGGAAAAGATGGAGTGAGATAGGGACACATAGATGGACAGACAGAGAAAACGACGAGTCAGAGAGAGAGAGAGAGAGAGAGAGAGAGAGAGAGAGAGAGAGAGAGAGAGAGAGAGAGAGAGAGAGGGGGGGGGGGTTAATATGTAGCTGTGCTTTAGAAGTGTAGGAAAAACCTAAACCTAAAATATGTCAAACATTTGGATATCAGTTTAGTCACTCGATAATAAGTGTATCATTCAGTCTACATGGGAGTTGTCTCTACTCCAGATATCTGTCGATAGGTTTGGTCTAACTAGTGGTATTTGCTCAGCCTGGTACAAGGACACGATAAACTAGAACATAGTTCACACAGATAACCAGGTCACATCAGGTCATCTGACTACAAAGCCATGTCATGAAGTCACATAATGACATGAAACACTACACTACACTGCACTGCACTACACTACACTGCACTGCAATGTACATTACATTACACTACACTACACTACACTACACTACACTACACTACACTACACTACACTACACTACACTATGATACAATACAATACAATACAATACAATACAATACAATACAATACAATACAATACAATACAATACAATACAATACAATACAATACAATACAATACAATTATTGCTATTCTTTCATGTGATCATGATGAAAGTTGTGTACATTAATTTACATGATATCATATTGAAATTCAGTTATACAGTTTTAGATGCCAGGTTAATCTACGTTATTAATTGATATACATGTATAACTGACCTTCTATTATATTTCAATTTTATTGTGGAGTACAGTTTGTAGTAGACTTTTCATTCATCAATAAATGTCAGGGGTTGAAATTTAGTATTTAAGTCAATCTTGTGGTGCTTTCATTGCGTTGAATTAAGGACCACCTCTCTCACCTAGTGAAAACAAATGAAAGCACAACTTTGGAAGCTGGTAAATTCTTTTTTCCTGACTTTACACTTGTATATATACAGTGAACTATATCTATTCGTTAGTATGCCAAAGTTGACATACCAAATATCGACATAAATTGAGGTTTGGTCTTACAGGTGCGGACTTCCACACAGTCTGTTCATAGATAATATCTTGGCGTGTGTATGGTATAATTGCCAAGGTATCAGTTACACTGATAATTCACCATGTGTCTTAACTTCTGGGCGATTATCGCACCGAATTAATACACATTCAATCGTATGCTGAAAAGGCCCATCTTATAACTAATCAGCATATCAGCAGCTCTCCAAATCATCATTTCAAACGGGATTTTTTCGCCCTACGGAGAAGTGGTTAAAACTAAGAACTAGAAGTTGGGAGGTCACGTATTCAAATCCCTGTGGAAACGGTATTTCCGTGACCTCCTTTAACCCTAGAAGAATACTAGTGTTCTTCCAGGGACGTCCCTGGTTCTACATACTGCATGTGGTCTGTTCTAAATGGTTACATCGTTCCAACTAATTCTGGTAGTACAATCGTTTCAAGTTCAACATTTTACTGTCGTTATGAAATCATAAGCAGGAAAGAATCTTTACTCAATGACTCAATGTTGTCGTTGGACTTGAATCATTACTGATAAATGACCTTAACACCTTGTGGTTACATCGTCGTAAATCACTGTCTCTTTTACGGCACTGTCCACGACGTACCGCACAGTCAGTGTTAATTGAGGAAGAAATAACAGCTCTGATTTGCGACAATGTGGGGGTTGTTGCAATATGTGTAATATTACTTTACATATTGTACATTATATGGTTAATACGAATTGCTATATATAGAAGTTAGTTGCTGCTTTTACGTATACACCTGTGATTGATTGTGTCTAAGGTAAGCTTTAAATAAAGTCAGACTCAGAAGACAAGTTCAACAACCTAAAACATGATTTTAGGTAAACGTTTATGCAAATGAAGCACACTACATGCAATGTATCTACAACGTCCCTAGTCTGTGCTACACGTATGAAATAGACCAAAGTTGATAGTCTAAAGTTATGAGCGTAGGCAATTGTTTGCTAACACGGGTACACGTATAAAATAGACCAAAGTTGACAGTCTAAAGTTATGAGCGTAGAGTTGTTTGCTGACAGTGGTACAAACTGGTACATTTCAATCAATGATAATTAATTTTATTTGATATCACCGCAATTTGACAGATCACGTGATTGTATAAGTTAGTGACATGGTATGACTACTAAGGACGTGTAGTAAATTCTCGAACTTAGACATGGTAACCCTTGACAACTGCAGTACGGGTGATTGAATTATATTGGTCATTTGGCCAAATTCCAAGTAATTGTTCAACACAGATTAGCGATCTACTGTCAAAACATGTGAGAATCCCTGACAACTGTAGTATGAATGATTGAACTATATCACTTGGAACCAAATTCCAACTCATTGTTAAAAATATGGTGCGATCTACTGTCAATAAAATCAATCTTTGTAATTATCAAACACAAAAAGCTCATCATGGATTAGATAAATCATGACAATTCAATAATTTAACGACGAAAACCTGAAAGAAATTAAATGACCAAATTTTAATTTAAGTTCATCTACCTTTAGCTTCATTTACTAATGCAAGACGAAATTATTTCCTATATGAAAAAATACAGTGCGGCCTGATATAAATTGATTGCTCTTAAAAAGTGTGGTCAGATTTACCACGCGATTGCCTTTTATTACCTCCACTGTTCGAGCAGTGGTCCTTTGTTCCATCATTGGACTTAGCAGATGTGCATATGTATTAGATAAACAATAAATATTCTTGACTATTTATTTGTTGGTAATAAGCACTTAGGAGTCATGAATATTAATTGACAATCTAGTACATCTGCATGTCTGCTACGTCCCACGAGGCAATAGTGAAATACTGCTAGGAGAATGCGAATGATGTAGCGTTTCAACTTGATGTTTCTTATTAGGTTGTGACCAGAACTTATATCAGGGGGTCTGTGGCCGAGAAATGGGAGAGGGGGGGGGGGGTATACCATACGAGGTAGTCGATAGCCTAAAGAATGAATGTGTCTGCATTAGCTTCAAATGGGAAATCTCTGCATCAAATAATCAAAGTATATTCATTACAAATTGGTCAGTTACTTACAAAGAGACATTGTATCTAATAATTAGTGGTCAATATTATCTGTAGGTAGTGTAGTGACAAGTTTAAATCTTGACTAGATTTTGAATCTGTCACCAATGTTAAAATTGTACCTAGATGTAACTGGAGTATCATTTTTCGATCAGACAATCACAATATATTCCCTGAAAATTGTTACACCAATATTTAGACATTGCATTTGTTAATCAGTGGTTAATATTATCCACAATAAGTACAAAACAGGTTGAAATCGTGATCGCCGTTGAGGGCGCTGATTCTTAAAGTACGGACCAAAAAATCAATTTGATTTTAATTATTGATTTAAATTTTTCCCTTCAGTAATATTTACACAGCAGCAAAATATACGTTTATTCACTGTGGTGATGTAATACTTTTCACTGTGTACTATATTATGATTACTTACATGTATATGAATATCATCGGCCTCCTGGTTTTGTAATGAGATGTATACCATTCAAACATACAGTTAGCGTGTGTGTTCTTTATATGACACCATATATATGAGTGTGGATTTATTTGTAATCAAGTTTTCAGAGAAAGTGTTTGGTGATATTCTGTGTTGTAAGATACGTCATGACAGGGCGCCCTCACACATCATATCGGTCAACCCCCTCCCACGAGTGACAGTCCAGACTCAAAACAAAACATCTCTCTATTAAAGGTCGTTTGATTTGATTTTGGTGAAAAAGACTGCTAGATTAATGTGGATTTTTATGTGATTATTTCATCCATGTTTAAAGCAAGCTTGACAGGCAGCTGAACTAAATGGGTGATTCGTGATTTCTTGCCACTCTTGGCCGTTGGTGGCGCAATATACTTGATTTCACAACAAGTTGTCTTTCAAGTTGAAAATGATATCATTTTCTCCGTCCTGGGGTGGGTCGGTGATTTTCTGGGGCTCACAAAATGTCTGACCTCCTCTCTGTAAAACTTAAAGCTTGACCCTCCCCCATCACTTATTTCTAAAACTTACCCCCCCCCCCCCCATGTCATTACATAACAGGTATTCTTCATTGTGACTGTTTGTCTTGCACAAAACAAACATTCATACAGGGTTGAATTTTTCAGTAACAAGTAGGTGGAAGAGCTTGAGATGGGGATATGTCCACCACTCATGGGGTTCAAGGGGAGTTCTCCTAGAAGTGCAGGATTTTTTTAACGGCAATTTTTTAGGCCATTGAGACCCTTTTGGGCAATAATTTATCAGTTTTGCAAACACCATCTTGACCAGAAAGTGCTTATTTTTTTTATTTTTTTTTGGGGGGGGGGCAATTTGTAGGTAAATATTTTAGGTAATAATTTCACTTCTTCGAAAAGCTAAATTAACATAAGTTAATATGTATCTACATGACATGTTTCTCCAGGACGGTGAAATAATTTTAAAGAAAAATTAATTTGGAGACATCGTCGCAAACCACGGCCTGTTTTTACGGCACCGTTCTTAACGCGCTTTTCTTTATTTGAAGTGTAGCGGAAGAACGAGAATTCCGTTGGGGATAACAAAAATGCTACAGTTTAGACACACACTTGCCATTGTAGAAATGAATTGGCCAATCATAACGTCATATATTATTAGTGCGCTGAAAAATCTAATCAAAACTAGAAACGTAAGAACGGGTGCATTGTGATCTCTTCTGAGAGGTTAATCTAAAATATGTGAGTACTTATTTCGTCTTTACTTTTTGTAGTTATTTGTGATATCTGCCTGCATAGGGGTAAGTGTTCCGAAACCACAAGAGGGCGTCTACTTACATGATGTTCAGAGCTAGAGCAAGAGGCAGTGACTATCTATATACGTAAAGCCAGGCGCACACTATAAACTTTCACTCCTGGTAATTTGCTGAAGCTTATTGCTCTCGTGTGCGGGCAAACTTTCATGAGATTTTAGTTATTCGTGGCCGTGAGCCAAATATCTAGCGTGTTTGATAATGTTGGCCACGAGTGACTTTTTCCTCGTATGTGCGCTGAACGTGAGCAGAGCGTGCAGAATGCTCACGACTTTCTCTTAAGAGCGCATGCGTGGTGATGAAGTACAAATTGCTTGTGTCCAGTCTAAAGTACAGGTGAGTAACCTCTCCGTCAATAACGACTGTATTTTCATGATTTTAGAAGACAAAAGTGTCAATATTTGACCTAAATACCCATGGTTATTGCCTTAGAGGGAATAGTCAACAAAATGCCGGTAATTGTGTCATAGCATGAAATAGTTATCTTGTTTGGTACAATGGTAGTTTCTTGACTAATGGCAATGGCTACACCCTACATGTATTTTGGCCAAAAATCGACATTTTTGTCTTCTAAAATTATGAAAATATAGTCGTTATTGACGTAAAAGTTACTTGCCTGTATTTTAGACTGGGGGCAGGAGTGGACGCAAACATTTTGTAGTGTACATCATCACTAATACATGTAGTAAATCAGGCCTCACCAAAAGTGCTGACAGTTGATTGTGTTTACACTAAGAACATGAAAATGCTGAGTTGGAGTTAGTTCTATTTTTAAATACACAAAGCAATATTTTCTCTCTGAGGGTTCCATTTCAACTTATTTATGTGTACTTATTAATAGTATGACAGGTACAAGACAATCACTCGTGTCTCCATTAAAAACATCAATGCTATACAGTATATACTGATATTTTTTTTATATTTTCACTTTCAACAGTGACTCATTTGTCTTGCCCTGCTTTTAAAAGACATCTATAAGTTCTATGACATTACAAGTGTCTTATGGTATTGTTAGTAGTAATGAGTACATAATAGGTATTTCCTTTACATTTTTTTATAGGTATAGTAAACATCACTGAATTGTTGAGTTCAGTCAATTGCAAGTGGTGGTTTAAACTATTGTGTCATTCTGCCTTCACTGGCCTGCTCTGTGAAAAGGGTTGACTGATGTGTGATTCCAAGGCTTGTTTTAAGAACTAGTACCTTACAAGTTACAGATTAGCTGTATGCAAGTCATGTCGGTAAGTATGCATTAGTCAGTACAATACTTTTGAGTGTATTTTTATAATTTTAAATATGTAGCAACAATTATTGCCAACATACATTGAAACTCAGTTTATGGCCCTTTATGGAAGGTCGTTTTGTGCATGTGAATTTGTGTACCAACCCTGTCATCCTGCAGTCACATTATGTACTCTCTCAATCTCACCTGTGAGGGCACCATACCACAGTAAAGCAAATGTCTCCTTTAATAGCACTCTCGTCAAAGCAAACTTTGATCCATGGCTATTGTGACAAATGTTATGCCACACTCACTGTACAGTCAGAACTCAGCATATTAGAATGGTCCAGTTGAACACATTCTCTAGCTTGATTGGATGTTGCCCATCACTTTTTCATTAAATTTTTAAACTTTTCTCGTCTTGCACCCTCTTACTTTGTTTTAAAACGACCAGTTTTCACAAGCTGACGACATTTTGAAGAATGTAGTATGAAATCACTATGGCAACATCGCAAAAAGCATATTAACTTAAAACAGTGTGCAATGCGTGACCGTATGCGCAGTTGTGGTTTTTTTATACCTATCTCTCAACCTTAAAACCATATCATAAATTCACACATCAACATGACATGACAACTGTTTTGATTTCATTCTTTATTAAGTATCAAAATAGTTTTATATAACCACAATCTAAAAGGGAATAAAAATACTACACTGATTCATAATTATAGTAAAATGTCTTACCATAAAAAATGTTGTATTTTTACGAATTAATGTCAGTTTAAGAACAAATTGTGAAGTGTCACTTACATCTGACGTGTATCCATTTCTACACTCCTAGGAAATCATGTGACCTATCTGAACCAATCAGGAACTTGCAAACATATTGGTATATTGATTCCAAGGCTTGTTTTAAGAACTAGTTGTTTATTGGTTGTCTGTCATTTATATTGTGTTCAATTTTTTGTGAAAGGGAAAATTTTTATCAAAACTTTTGACTCTGGAATTTCCTCAAAATGTTTATCGCTTTGTTGGGAATTATTCAAAACATTTAATAACTAAGTTATGACTAGACTGACTTCCTAGTTAACAATTACATGTTGATAAGAGTTATTCCAGTCACTGTCACTGTCAAGAGCCAGTGTACAGTATCAACTCCAACTTGAACTTGGTATTAACATTCATTAGTCAAGCCAAATCTAGTCTGAGTGGATACAGTAAAACAGGCATCAACCATATATTGACTATAAGATATGTTGTGTCACTGCGCCCTCAACGACCTACTCCTAAAAAGGAGAGAATGATGTGTGAGGGTGCCCTGTCATCATATCGGAACAATGCAAGATTTTGTTTCATACAACAATTCTCCTATCTTAACTTTTTAGCTGTCTACTTCCTGTCCATAAAAATAACATCCTGCACAAAACACAATTACTGAGACATAGCACAGTCTTCTACAACTACTTTTAACACACAACAGCTTTGTAAAATTCTTTTATAAAGTTTCAAGTCAAAATTTCCAAGCAAAAAATAAACTAAAATAAACAAGTACTCATACTAGTAGTATAGAATATGAGGATCTTGAGTTTAAATACAAGTCAGATAAAACTAAGTTAAAGTTAAACATTACTTGTACTTTTGTCTGATGTTGTTAACAAGTTACTTGCATCCGACTTGTGTTTACGTTCTACTACCTCATATCCCGTACTACTAATATTAAACGTAATTACATTGGCTTGATTCTGTGTGCTGAGCACTGGTCACTTACTGAGCAATTGACAATTATCATGTCTACTTCATTCTAAAACATCAAACTTCTAAAGGAATATCAACTGAACTTCAAACAGAAATGGCAACAAATACATATACTAAGCACTACATAACACATGCAACCTTTCTATGAAAGTGCCCCAATGGTTTAAATTACATGAACAGTGCCCTCTATCAGTGGTATTAACCACTTACAAAACTATCACATGACGACAAAGATGCTTTCTACCTTGTATACATTAGACATGAACAGCGCCCTCTACCATGTAAAGGAAATATCTATATAGTGGAGACACTTTCTACCTTGAAAACGTTTGTATATGTCATATTAAACAATATTATCATTATGTTAATCATTGGTGAAATTGTGTATCTAAAGTACATAAATATCTACTCATTGCAATGATTCTAGCCACCTATTAAAAATTACTTGGTAGTGGGCGCTCTTCCTTTGAAAAGGTCTGCTCAGCTTTACAATGTAATAATTTATACATGATATGAGTTCTGATATGGAAAATTGTGTCAATTCCACAGAATAGCACAAGGTGGAGTTTTCTCTAACTTTAACTTTTGACTTCATTTGGCAGCATTAATGAAAGCACAGAAGATTTGAAATTACAAACTTGCATGATTCTGCCTTTACTTTCTACATTACATTACATCTACCAGCAGGCAAAGTTGATAGTCTGAAAGATACAGTCACTGCTCCACTCTAGTCTACCAACATCTGGATGGCATCTAAAACCAGTCCATTTTGTTGGCGTATATTAACAGGGGTGAATAAATCCACTGGTCCTGGGTCCGGGACTAGCGATTTTTTTGGACGGACCACACAAATTTTACCTTGTCTGGTCAGTTGGACCAGTACCTTACTGTTAATAACTATGTTAAAAAGTCATCTGAATATACAGATTCAGAGGTAAGATTTAATGTTTCACATTAGTGGGACCTTGGACCACTAATTCTTTCAGCAGGACCACTGGATTTTTCAAGGCACTGGTCCGGGGACCACCAGTTCACAAAATGATTTGTTCACCCCTGATTACATACACATAAGTGGAAACAAAAACTGGATCATTCAGACTATCAAAAATAACTGCTTACCAAAATATGCAACAAACATCAAATAAATTCATGTGATACTTCACAACTAAAAAATTAACAATTCAAACAATAAAACTACCTTATAAAAAAACAAAAGAATCTTCTATCAATATATTATAATAACAATATTATAACATTTCAAACTATTTAAATAATAGTTATAATAAAATAGACATTGTAGATCAGTATATATAATATTATCACTATGTGTAAACTGTCAATGTACTAGGTTTTACAGTCAAATTGAAATGAGATGAGTTCGCAAACCTTAATTTTAAATTTGTACATTATTTTAAAATTTCCATAATTCAAGTTATGATATAATTATGATATATTTTACATGAATTTAAATCTAAGCTGTCGTTGAAATCAAACTTGATCATAAAACATGATTAATAAAATTTTGAAGCTGCACTAGCTGTAACTGGAATAGTATTTTTTTGATAACCAATTATTTACTGAAAATTATTAATACCAATAATTAGACAATGTATATGTTAATTAGGGGCCAGTTGTATCCGGAAGTAGATTGAAATCATGATTGCATTGGGGTGCTGATTTGTGGGTGCGGACTCAATAATCACTTTGAGTAGATTTATTGTACAATATTATCTGTACAGCTGCATTTACTGACACTCAGACAGGGTTCAAAATTAACAGTACTCCCATGCCCCCAGACAACCAAATCTTGTCATGGGGTACCATACATCATAGCCCACTCAGGCTACCACTAATTATGTGATGAAGATGGAAGATTTATGGACATGAAGTATTTTAATAACACATATTTCCAATAGAGAAAATCTGTTTTCAGTTCAGGAATATGGGACTAAAGGTCACAATACTTGGGCTACCACTTTTAGAAATTAGGAGTAGAAAAAGAAAAAGTTAATTTCAAGCCCTGGACTGACAGGTGATGCAGTACTATAGAAGAGAGTAAATCATTATATCTCACAAAAACACTTTGAAAAGTTTCAGTTACAGCTGGTGTAGCTTTAAGAATCAAAGATAAGATGTAATTAAAATTTGATACATATGATTTATTTCTTGATAATTTCTCATATTTCTTGATTAGTTTTGAGTGATATTATGATGTTATATTCAGATTTAGTATCTTCTAAACAAGCTAACATTGCAGAACAATCTGATCCGCATATCAAATGAAATTATAGTAAGAACTCATTCATTACCAAATAATCTATAACTTGACTACATAATTTAAACTTGAACAAGGAACGTTGACTTTCTTAGTCTATCACCTGTGTTCAAGTTCTTAATACTTTTAGAGTAAACTTTCTCAAAAGATATGTTGGCCAGCAAAAGTACTCCTGAGAGAGAGCCTTGGAGTATTGATTAGCAATCATTGTAATGTTTGGTAACGAAGAAATAAAAAAAAAACATTGAGTACTTGTTGGTTGGTTGTAAACAGACAATATGTTTTTTTAATTTCCCTTCCCACCCTGCACCCCAATCACACTCAATGTAGTAATAAACGATGTGAACCTGTAGCGGAAATTGTACATGCAGATACTTGCTGTAATTAATAAATACAACCGTGGTTTAATTAAAAGTTACAATTTAAAATCACAAGGTATTTTTTGTGAAAAGAAATAAAAATTTGATAACATTTCTCCAGACTTTTAATTTTTTTTAAATATCAGAACAGAACTTTCACAGATTTATTAGAACTTTAGAAAAATGAAGCCTTTAGTCAAAGAAAGTAAATGAATTGAGTTGAAATTTGCATACAACCATAAACAACAGCCATATTTGGGAAGTAATTTGAATACAATTTGAATAACAACCAATGTAGATTGTAATTTGCATACAAATCAAAACACCCATATTTGGAAAGTAATATGCATACAATTTGAAACACAAACTGCTATATAAGGTCAATATGCATATATTTGCATACAATTGACAAGTAAGCCAATCATAGTGTTTTTAAGGTTTATTTTAATTAAGAGTATCTAGTACATGGTACTATATACTCAATAAAGGGTAGACAAGTGTGATGTGTGTACTGGTGATGGAGAATATGTTTTAAGAGCCTTTTTTAATGAATAAGAACAGCATCGAGCCATGTTCAAACTCATGAAAGCAGTGATTTTACCTCAGAACTTAGACTAGATGAACTAAATGTTACCATGGTAACATGTTAATTATTATAACCTACAGATGGGATTTGTTGACAAATACGTACATATGAATATCTATTGAAAGTACATATTTGCTGTTTGATGCATATAATTTCTCTTGTCTGGAAGGTATAATGTTATACACTAACAAAACTAACCAGGATTATTTAGTGATGTGCGCCCTCATGGGTAGACTTAGAGGGTTCCTTTGTTTATATAGCTCGACTGTGACCATCAGTATATTGTATTAAGGTATATAGTTGGACTAATTGAATGAACATTAAATGAAGGTGTAATTTTGTGAATTTTTACTCGTTAGAGTTGGAGTAATGGTCATTTTCTGTCTTGTAGTGATCAAGGTATCTTCAGTTATAGTAATTTTACTAAAAGTGTCTGTTTCTAGTCTAACCTTCCAAACAAGATGTCATTTTTTTCATCATCAACTGTTTTCAATTGCTGTGTCTTACCTTTGCCATTTATGGAATGTTCCATTCAATATAAGGGGTGGGAAGGTTTGAAAATCTCTCTCAACTCAGGGGTTGAAATTTTGTTCAATGCAGAGTAACATACCATCTCAATAAAAAAAAAGGCCCTCATAGTTTATTATCAGTGATCTGTCTTGCATGTGTGTGTGCTGATACCTTCCTACAAACGCTATCCTGATTCACGACTGGAAATCAAGGAATTGAAACTCTGCATTATGTCAACCTTACAAGGATAGTTTGTCATTAAAATGTACAAAATATGATAGAATAGTGAAATAGAAGGTTCCTTGCTTCTTTACACCTTCTACCTCTAGAATACCACATGCATGACAGATTTTGTTAGTTTCCTTACCACCTGTACAATGCATGACACATAGATTCCGTTAGCTTCCTTACCACATTGACAATTCCTGACAGATTCCGTTAGCTTCCTTACCACTTTGACAATTCCTGATAGACACATTCCGTTAGCTTCCTTACCACTTTGACAATTCCTGATAGATTCCGTTAGCTTCCTTACCACTTTGACAATTCCTGATAGATTCCGTTAGCTTCCTTACCACTTTGACAATTCCTGATAGATTCCGTTAGCTTCCTTACCACTTCTACAATACCTGACAGATCCCATTAGCTTCCTTACCACTTCTACAATTCCTGACAGATCCCATTAGCTTCCTTACCTCTTTGACAATTCCTGATAGACACATTCCGTTAGCTTCCTTACCACTTTGACAATTCCTGATAGACACATTCCGTTAGCTTCCTTACCACATTGACAATTCCTGACAGATTCCGTTAGCTTCCTTACCACTTTGACAATTCCTGATAGACACATTCCGTTAGCTTCCTTACCACTTTGACAATACCTGACAGATTCCATTAGCTTCCTTACTACTTTGACAATTCCTGATAGACACATTCCGTTAGCTTCGCCTTACCACTTTGACAATTCCTGATAGACACATTCCGTTAGCCTCCTTACCACATTGACAATTCCTGATAGACACATTCCGTTAGCTTCCTTACCACTTCTACAATACCTGATAGATTCCATTAGCTTCCTTACCACTTCTACAATTCCTGATAGATTCCGTTAGCTTCCTTACCACTTCTACAATACCTGATAGATTCCATTAGCTTCCTTACTACTTTGACAATTCCTGATCGACACATTCCGTTAGCCTCCTTACCACATTGACAATACCTGACAGATTCCGTTAGCTTCCTTACCACTTTGACAATTCCTGATAGACACATTCCGTTAGCCTCCTTACCACATTGACAATTCCTGATAGACACATTCCGTTAGCTTCCTTACCACTTCTACAATACCTGATAGATTCCATTAGCTTCCTTACCACTTCTACAATACCTGATAGATTCCATTAGCTTCCTTACTACTTTGACAATTCCTGATCGACACATTCCTTTAGCCTCCTTACCACATTGACAATACCTGACAGATTCCGTTAGCTTCCTTACCACTTTGACAATTCCTGATAGATTCCGTTAGCTTCCTTACCACTTCTACAATTCCTGATAGATTCCGTTAGCTTCCTTACCACTTCTACAATACCTGACAGATTCCATTAGCTTCCTTACTACATCTAAAGTATTTTCAATCTACCGTCCTTCCTTTCAGTCCAGTTAAAATAGTATTCATTTATGCTAATTACATTCATGAGTATTGTTTCCATATGGTTCATGATACTAGTATATCAGAGATCATTTAGTATTCATTTATGTTAATTATATTCATGAGTATTGTTTCCATATGGTGCATGATATATCTGAGGTCATTTAGTATTCATTTATGCTAATTATATTCATGAGTATTGTTTCCATATGGTGCATGATATATCAAAATGATTGTAAGGTAAGTTGAGCCAATCACATGAATGTATTCTTGGTAGATGTATGATAACTTTTCACAGTAAGAATTTTGTATTTTACAAATAATGTATTTAGCTGAGTCCACCAATGAAATGTAGTCTTATATCTAAATTGTATGTAGTCAGTCGGTCCAGCCAATCAGGAGAACTGTCTTGACCATTGTATGAATAGGGGTGGTCAGGATGTCTTTCCTGAGGGGCTGTTATTACCTCTTTTTAGGACATTTGTATGTTGGTAAGATGTAAATAATGTTTGGATTTCAACATTGAAAAGTAAGAAAGTTGAGAATTGATAGAATATATAGGGTAAGTTTTTGTTGATGGGAATTGGAGAGGATCAAGATTGCCATGGAATGTTATAAACCTGGAATTAATACCAGGAAAGGGAATTGCAGTGTTTACTGGTTAGATCATGTCAAGTTAGGTCAAGTTAGGACATAGGTCAAGTTAGGTCTTATGTCAAGTTAGGTTAGGTCAGGTTAGGTCATAGGTCAAGTTAGGTTAGGTCAGGTTATATCATGTCAAGTTAGGTCAAAGTCATATCAGTTAGACAAGGTCAAGTTATATGTCAAGGTAGGTCAGGTCAGGTCAGGTCATGTTATACAACAAATTAGGTCATGTCAGACCATTTATTAGGCAAGAGCAACAAATAAAACTGACCAGAAGTATAGCCATTTCTATAAAAGTTTGTGAATACTTCCAACACACTAATAATGTGTTTACTAGATCAAGAAAGAAGTTTGGCTAGAAGTACACAGAGGTCAGGTCAGGTGGGGTGAGCAAATGAACTAACCTCATATTGAGGAAACTATTGGACTGGTATTTTGTTTCATTCTAACTATTAGGGCTCTAAAGCTCTAAAGCCCTCTAGTGGTGAAAATGGGACAGGGAATCAGGGTAGAAAAACATGACCACATATAATTGTGAAACTAAAGACAATAATTTGTAGTTTTTTTAGGCTGGTTTAACTACAGAACTTTTATATCAAATAATCTCCATACCAAATATAGAGCAAAAAAAGACTTCATACTTGATCTAAATGACACGAGAAAATTGAACAAAGTCACCATCAGTTCCAACTCCCACCAATAACAAACTTGCTAGGTCCTGTAAATACCCAGTTCACTTTCCTGTCAAAAAGTTCAAAAGTAATGTTTTTTGGAATAAATCCATAATTTTTATCACATTTGTTAATTTTAATCCAGATTTTGTGACTTTCAGTCAAAAATTATCAAGATTTGATCAAAAAATTTGCAAACGAACAAGAATTTCTGTCATTGAAACTTTTGGCGGGAAAGTGTTAGAGACAGAAACCTATAGTTACAGAAACTTGCTGTTTGTTTCTTGTGAAATAATGCAGAACAAATTCACCTTGTGTACATTAATTTTGAGAAAAATCCTAAAATTAGTCAAAATTTGTGCTACATAAATCATAATATTGAACAAATAAATTTCCTAAGTAAGATTTTCATTTATTGTTGCCTGGCAACTTGAAATCAACACACACAGATGTGACTTTTGTGAGATCTGACATAGATGATAACAGACAGCAAGTTTGTGTATATTCATTTAGTAATCTCTGTTTTTAATGACTTTACAGTGAAATCCTGTGAACTGTTTGTAATATGCCATTGTTTTTACAGTCCTTCTCATTAATACTTATTAACTGTTATTTCTCTTGGTGTTATTTTTACAATAAATATGATAGACTTTCACATAGGACTATGTCTCTTGTCTTTTTATTCATGTATAATTATGATTGACACCTGACAGCTTTCTATTTTTACCCTGTAGACAAAATGAAGGGCTTCATAACACAAGCAATGTCATTGTCCAATCATAATCTCTCAAGTTGCACTAGCTGTAACTGAAATATTTCTCATCAACCTGTGTGTTTACCATGGTCAGGTATAATTTTAAATATACATTTCCTCTCAGAACATGGTTAGTTTACATTTATAGCCGTATGCATGACACTAAGCCATATCTAAACTCATTGAATGCGACATGTTCAGAAAGGCTGGTTAGGTTATGACGTCACTTCCGGGTTGGGCGACTACTTTAAAACACCACTGTGCTTAAAATAGTGGGTAAAAGTGAACAAAAGTGTTGGAAATTTTGGCCTAAATTTTTATTACAGACCCATATTTTACAGGAGTGTCGGATCACTTCATACCGTTGGGGCTGCCAAAAAACAAAGGTACCTGGTGTGATAATGTTGAGGGCGCAAAACAAAAGCAATGACTACAACCAACTCGTGTGCCCAGACCATGTACTGTACAACATAACAGAGATATTGATTTGTCAATAACTATAAAAGGAATTTCATATCTACATATTGTAACATCAAAACAACTTCAAGAAAAACTGTTACAAATATTCACTTATTCCTCGGACACTTCCGAAATAGAATCTCTTACCACTGTCCATTCAACAATCAAAGTCAACAGACAGTTTCATAACTGCCCTCTCCAGCACTGATATCATCCATCTCATAGATCGTGCTCACCTGAACACGGGTGAGATCTAAAGGACGCCGCCAGCCTTACCCCTGACCTTACTCTCTCTCTCTCTCTCTCTCTCTCTCTCTCTCTCTCTCTCTCTCTCTCTCTCTCTCTCTCTCTCTCTCTCTCTCTCTCTCTCTCTCTCTCTCTCTCTCTCTCTCTCTCTCTCTCTCTCTCTCTCTCTCTCTCTCTCTCTCTCTCTCTCTCTCTCTCTCTCTCTCTCTCAAAATGTGCATTCATTCAAACAGGTTAACTCGTTGATAACATATACACGTTATTACGTCGTAATATATTAAATCTACCATACTGTGCATCCATTCAAACTAACACAAGTAAGATAACAGTATATAGTAAATGCATGACAACATGTGAAATGTTTTATAAAATTGTTTTAATATTATAATTTTGATAATTCTTAACAACACTAAAACTTTAAAAAGTAAAACAAAATTAACACTCGATAAATACATTATAAAACAAAATACATTTTAGTTATTGTCAGAAATACAAATGAAAATACAATTTAATGTGACTACTCGTTTTGTGGTTGACAAGAAATTCAAATACAATGACGATATGACGTAATCAAAAACGTCAGAGATATTAACATCCACTTTAAATCATTAGTCAGACCAAGGCAAAGTCGTCAAGTTTTAATGCAAGGGTTTAAATATTTTACTTGTAAAGAGTGGAATTCAAAGTTTAAAATAATCCAAATAACTGTACATAAAAATGTGGGAATATGTTGAACTTCTTACAAAAACCCCAATGACTTTTTGAGCTCTCTAAAAGTTCGAAGTTACACTGTTTCTTGATATTGTAATTTGTAAGTAGATAATTACATAATTATAATGTTGATAAATAATTTTACACAGCTTTCAGAACATTAAATTTACAAAGTTAGGATTTTTCTAAATTCTAAACATGTACATTCCGTGCCTGTATAATTTAAATCAGTAACGAATTCAAAATTCACATTTCAATAATCAGTGTAATAAAAGGCTGCACGGTACTTCTACTGTACAAATCACGATTGCGACAAGCGCCTGATACTAAAGTAACTGAAAGTGTTATAGCGCCCTCTCGTGACTACATCAGACGGCAGCTCATTTGCAATATGGAATCCGTTGAGTGATGAACGCACTCAGTGTTTCCTAGTTTTATTATCAAATAACAGCCGTCCAGTGACATCCAAATGAAACCAACTTTACACAACATAATCAACTAACATCAAAGAATGTACAGGTAAAGTTTTATAATTATTCTGCACACACAAGTAGTTTTATGGCCAATATGAAATTCTCAGATGGAAATAGCATATGTTGAAGTCCGGACGTCATGACCGGTTTACATGTGTTACTTCAAAAATACTCAAATTATGTCACAAAATATTCTTGGATTTATCCAAAAATGTTTTAGTGTACATCAGTAAATGTAGCGACACCTGTGTAGTGTCATTTCCAGTCATTATTTTTATCAGAAAGTGTGAAAATAAATAAATACTTGATCAGTCTAATGGTAATGGCTGTCGTATCGTAACGACGCGGTAAATACAAATTATGACGTCACAACGTTCAACATATGAAAAATCCAATATTCCTCTACTTCTGCACCAAAACATTCTCCAAAATGTTTACAAATATCATAAGAAACATCACAAAATATAGCGACGCACATGTAGAGTGTTTTTTATTCACAAAAAATTCTCAAAATATGCAAACTAGAGAATATTTTTGTGCAGACAATGTTGTTTACAAGATTAAAGTGTTGTTGACATCACATCTCTTTATTATCCTATATTCAATAAAATTCTCTGAGAATTTCACTAAAAATAATAAAATAATTTTTTTCTTGTAAAATATACACCGTAGTGTAAAGTAGATTTCTTTATTTGGTGTAAACTATGACACGGTTGATGCCTTGGTGTGAAACTATAATCTTAGGCTGTCCATACTTACTAACAGCAATGAAACCCCAGTATGGGTAATCTCTAAATATTTCAACTTCTTCTCCATTCTTTGTACGTTTCACAATCGACCTAACTGACTCCCTAGTGAACTGAGTATTATAAACATTGTCCCATAAATCTACACTTAGCCCATAGGGATACCACACACTACACATTGTGAACAGATATTGTAATTGTTTACCAAACACTTTGATGCTACCATCCCCATCACTTCTGCCCTGGTCAGAGACAATAACATTGTTATCACTATTGACCACAACACACTTAGGGTCATAGAGTAGACTTGGCTGGACATGACCTCCAACCTCTGCTACACTTTCACCATTCATGTCATACTTGACCACTCTCTGACCTTTGTCATCGGTGACAACAAATCCTTCATCCAGTAAAGCAATTGCTCTTGGTTTAATGTCATCATTTTGGCAAAATGTTTTAATAGTTTTAGAAGATTTGTCAAACATGACGACTTGGTCATTACCAGAATCTGTCATGAAATAATTATTGCTTGTTGTCACGGCAACATCATAAGGTTTGAATTTATTAGGAAAGTGACCATCAAATCTAATCTCAGAGTCAAGTTCATAAGTTGATTTCAAGGTGAGTACACTATTGTTGCCTTCGTCTGCCATGACCACTTGACCAAGGTGAGTTGTGGTCACTCCTCGAACTCTTTTGAACTTTACTGGACCACTTTTACCATCCAGTGTCTCGGTTACTTTCCACTGACCTGTAATGTAAACAAAGGTCAAAGGTCAAACATCAGACTACACATTCAATACAACTGGCAAATTAGAATATTCTTCCTTGAAATTGCAATAAATTGTATTTATTTTTTTTTAGGAGGGGAAATTTAGTTCTGATATGATATGGTGTATGACATGTTTTTTTGAAGTCAAATATGATTTCCATGGCAACCATCCACAGAAAATAAACATTTAATGTTCATAAAAATTAAGTTTGTAATACTATTATAGACAACTTTTTAAATTTCATGGATGTTTTGTGTATTTATGCAACTTCTTAACAAAAACTTCAGAATTCAATTCATATGATGAAGATATGGTAACCATAGCAACAATTTTTATAAGTTCTGTTCCAAAATTCTTTTTTCTTCATAGCTTTTGTTCTAAGTGAGATAGAACTTTCAAACTTAAATTTTCTTAACAAGTAGTGATTAAATAGAATTCTTGAAAATATTATGTTCAAAACAATTCATTGGTTACCATGGTAACCATTTTTTTTATTTCTTCACTCTTGACATCCCACATGTACATTATGGTGTGTGAAATATTTTCAAAGTATCGTTTTCTCTGGTCATGGTAACAAATGGAGAGTTTGTTAAATGCAACTTTAGGTAAAATTATGTGGTTTCTATGGTAACCAATTGTGTAGAAATCCATTTTTATCATTTTATTGCCAGTTTAATTGCATATTAATTGAATGTTACATATATATTACATAAAAATAAACATGCACGAAAAAGTGATGTCTGACATTAAATTATAGTGAGCAATTTTTAAAAAATATTTAATATGAATTTGAAAATATATGACATAATCATGCAATATACCCAACTATAATATTAAACCAAAGTTGGTGTGGATATCAAGTCATTTACAAAATTAACATCAAAGTCACAGTGGTGTGGATGACAAGTTATTTTTAGTAAAAAAATCTTATCACACTGTGTTCAGGTTGAATACTACATGAATGCGATGTCAGTATATGTGATGTCAAAGGTCACATAGATGATGTCAAAGGTCACCTCTACTTGTTCATATGAAGATAGGAGATATTCATGTTTATTTTTTTCCCCTCAACCTACTAGAAGGACTTTAGGATTATAAAAATAAATTATGATATATTATATATTTATATTTTATCTAATATTGGTGTTCATTTTATTCTATTTACAGATATTAAGGAGATATTAAAAAAGAAGAATTCCTTCATCCCAGCAATGTGTATGTTATGATTTAGTATAGTGTCAATAACAAAGAAGTTATTCCTTGGTATTCTTCAATCAAGTCCCATTCTACAACTACTGTGCATACCAATGATGATATCATATCCATCAAAGATGACAACAAAGATTGGATAAAAGACAAGAACTGAAGATGAGTCAAGATGACAATACCATGAACTGTATGAGATCATGATCTAATCATTTACCGTAAGGTAAACAAACCAAACGGCTCTTTTCAGAGCCAATACATCCTCCAAAAAGAGATACCGTTACCATAGCAATACACAACAACACAAACTAGATCACATTATCACCTCTTCTCTTAAAATGTAAAATGTTGCATTACAACAGAAAACCAATTATCCCCTAGCTATACTCTGGGTAACAGTAGAAAATATATACTAAACTTATTATTACCATTTCAACTATTTGTACCAACAAACTTACATCAGGACACCGGACTTTCTAATTGTATGCTCCATAATGTAAACCATATCACAGTTCCTCTATCATCAGTGACCATATATACACTTGTACAGTATTATACAGTAATTATATCTACAAATTTTAGATGTGCATGGATCCGAAAATGCTTTGAAATTCTCTATTGTAAATCTAAACACTGCATACTGGGGATCAATAAATCTCACAAACAGTTTCTTCTAATGACTTTGGCACTTGTAGAGCAACAAAAGGAATTCAAACTTGAAACACTAACACTTTTATACATACCTGTAAATTCAAACTTGAAACACTAACACTATCTATACATACCTGTAAATTCAAACTTGAAACACTAACACTTTCTATACATACATGTAAATTCAAACTTAAAACACTAACACTTTCTATACATACCTGCAAATTCAAACTTGAAACACTAACACTTTTATACATACCTGTAAATTCAAACTTGAAACACTAACACTTTCTATACATACCTGTAAATTCAAACTTGAAACACTAACACTTTCTATACATACCTGTAAATTCAAACTTGAAACACTAACACTTTCTATACATACCTGTAAATTCAAACTTGAAACACTAACACTTTCTATACATACCTGTAAATTCAAACTTGAAACACTAACACTTTCTATACATACCAGTAAATTCAAACCTGAAACACTAACACTTTCTATACATACCAGTAAATTCAAACTTGAAACACTAACACTTTCTATACATACCAGTAAATTCAAACCTGAAACACTAACACTTTCTATACATACCAGTAAATTCAAACCTGAAACACTAACACTTTCTATACATACCTGTAAATTCAAACTTGAAACACTAACACTTTCTATACATACCTGTAAATTCAAACTTGAAACACTAACACTTTCTATACATACCTGTAAATTCAAACTTGAAACACTAACACTTTCTATACATACCTGTAAATTCAAACTTGAAACACTAACACTTTCTATACATACCTGTAAATTCAAACTTGAAACACTAACACTTTCTATACATACCTGTAAATTCAAACTTGAAACACTAACACTTTCTATACATACCAGTAAATTCAAACCTGAAACACTAACACTTTCTATACATACCAGTAAATTCAAACCTGAAACACTAACACTTTCTACACATACCTGTAAATTCAAACTTGAAACACTAACACTTTCTATACATACCTGTAAATTCAAACTTGAAACACTAACACTTTCTATACATACCAGTAAATTCAAACCTGAAACACTAACACTTTCTATACATACCTGTAAATTCAAACTTGAAACACTAACACTTTCTATACATACCTGTAAATGGTAGACATTAAAGGGGCACAAGCTGAGTTTGGGAGGATTTTGGGGTTAATTTTTTTTGCGTATGAGATGTTATTTATTTTGTTTGGTTATCACTGAAACATGCTAAATCATTGCTTACTATTGGCTGAACTCAAACCTGATATTTAGATATATTATATAAATGATTAAATGATGTATTTTTTGGTATGTACCAATAAATCTGTGAAATTCTCTAGTATGATATGAACTTCTCATTGGCATCTCCAGTAAAATTCCAAGACATGAATTAGCAGGTTCACAGCTTGTGTAAGTATTTAGTTTTAGTTTTACTTTGAACTTGATGTGCACTATTCCAGAGGCTACAAAAACTCATAGACATAGATTATTGATTGATTGATTGATTGTTACATTGAAACTCTCTGAATGGTGGCAAAGTTATAATAATCTTTGCTGTGAAATAATTTTGACTCAGAATTAGAAGGGATGCATAACCATATACTAAATATAATATCATTTGTTGTGTTTCACATACAGTTCAAGTCCCTTTAAGCAAACATTTCAGATTACTGAACATGTTTTTCCTATCACTTCTGTCCAAGGTAAAGGATATTACACAGGTGTAAAAACTTAGTGTTCCTGATGTGTTAGAAATATCATATTTATTCAAATCAGGTAGATAATACTATCACTTTAGTGCACAACGTGAAAATGAATTATACTGTGAAACCAAAAGTAATGTATTATGTTTTTAAATTTTTGATGCAAGTTTTTCCACAAAAGTTCTCATTTCTCCTTGTGACTAATGAAATCCACATGTAAAAACTGAAAATAATAAAGAATAAATAGGGGAAAACAAAATTAAACTTTGTCATGGATTGAAGGTAACTGCCACAGAATGGCTAAAATGAATTCACCAAATATAAGGACAATAAATAGACAAAATAAATATTTAATTCTCCTTATCATAGAAATCAGTCATTATATAAAACATGTATTTAAACTTATTGTGCATGTTTTCTAATAACCTATCATTTTTATCTGCATACTAGATAAATTACTGGTGTGTTTGATCATAGACCCCCCCCCCCCCCCCTCTCCCGGGTCTATGGTTTGATGTGGAGCATTAATTGAGCTGTACAGACATTTGTCCACCCATTCATTGAAACCTCATTTGTCCAGTTACTAGCAAAAGATTCAACAAATATACCAAGCAGGAGGTAAGTTCTTCAACAATACATTAATAAAATGTTGATGAATGAATGATTGAATGAATGGATGGATCATGAATTTGATGAAGGGTGGAACCGGAAGGGATGTAAGGAAGGTTGAAGCCATGGCATAGATGTGTGTATATGTGTATGTTCACAATGTATGTATGAATGTGTGTGTGTGGATGAATATATTTATGGTTGGTTGAAGGGAGAGTTGTATAAATAGAGGGATATAGTGATGGTGGTATGTGTGTGATAGATGGATAGATGAATGTGTGTGGATGGATGAATTTATGTATGTATTGGATGGATAAATGTATTGTCGGTAGGTTGGAGGGATCGATGCATGTATAGATGTATTGATGAATTTGGGGAGGGGGATGTATGTATATGTTATATGTATGTATGTATGTATGTATGTATGTATGTATGTATGTGTATGTGCATGTGTGTACGTACGTACGTACGTACGTAAGTACGTACGTACGTATGTGTGTGTATGTATGTATGTATGTATGAATGTATCTGTGTATGTATGTATATATTGTGTATGTATATGTATGTATATGTATGTATGTATGTTATGTACTAGTATCTGTGTGTATGTATGTATATGTGTGTGTATGTATGTATGTATGTATGTATGTATGTATGTATATGTGTGTGTATGTATGTATGTATGTATGTATGTATGTATGTATGTATGAATTAATGTATCTGTGTGTGTGTGCCGTATGTAATAATATGTATATGTTATAGGGAGTGAGTAAGTGGATGAGCTATATGGATGGATGGGTGGATGGAATGATGGATGAAGAGATGATAGATGTATGACTAAGTATAAGAGCCTTGAAATTTTTTTTTCCTGCTTTGTTTTAATGTCAACCTATCAACTTTTTTATTGCAGTAGTCATCACTCAGAAAATTCAAAGGTTTTTTGGCTCATCCATTTGTTAATCCAATACACTTATGGTAAGTACCTCTACCTTCAAAACTCAGAATAAAAATGACTTTCATTGATAGACTTTTCATTGTGGTGTCATGGTCCATAGCCAATAATGTACATCTACCATCAGTATTGCATTTTATTAGTACAGTACATTGTATACATCACATATCTACAAGTGTACACATTGTATACATCATATATCTACAAGTGTACACATTGTATACATCATATATCTACAAGTGTACACATTGTATATACATCATATATCTACAAGTGTACACATTGTATACATCATATATCTACAAGTGTACACATTGTATACGTATCTACAAGTGTACACATTGTACACATCATGTATCTCCAAGTGTACACATTGTATACATTATATATCTACAAGTGTACACATTGTATACACCTTATATGTACAAGTGTACACATTGCATACATCATATATTTGTATATCTACAAGTGTACACATTGTATGCATCATATATCTACAAGTGTACACATTATATACATCATATATCATTCTACAAGTGTACACATTGTATTATTATACATCATACATCTACAAGTGTACACATTGTATACACCATATATCTACAAGTGTACACATTGTATACATCATATATCTACAAGTGTACACATTGTATACATCATATATCTACAAGTGTACACATTATATACATCATATATCATTCTACAAGTGTACACATTGTATTATTATACATCATACATCTACAAGTGTACACATTGTATACACCATATATCTACAAGTGTACACATTGTATACATCATATATCTACAAATGTACACATTGTATACATCATATATCTACAAGTGTACACATCATATATCTACAAGTGTACACATTGTATACATCATATATCTACAAGTGTACACATTGTGTACATCATATATCTACAAGTGTACACATTGTATACATCATATATCTACAAGTGTACACATTGTATACATCATATATCTACAAATGTACACATTGTATACAGCATATATGTACAAGTGTACACATTGTATACACCATATATCTACAAGTGTACACATTGTATACACCATATATCTACAAGTGTACACATTGTATACATCATATATCTACAAGTGTACACATCATATATCTACAAGTGTACACATTGTATACATCATATATCTACAAGTGTACACATTGTGTACATCATATATCTACAAGTGTACACATTGTATACATCATATATCTACAAGTGTACACATTGTATACATCATATATCTACAAATGTACACATTGTATACAGCATATATGTACAAGTGTACACATTGTATACACCATATATCTACAAGTGTACACATTGTATACACCATATATCTACAAATGTACACATTGTATACATCATATATCTACAAGTGTACACATTGTATACATCATATATCTACAAATGTACACATTGTATACAGCATATATGTACAAGTGTACACATTGTATACACCATATATCTACAAGTGTACACATTGTATACACCATATATCTACAAGTGTACACATTGTATACATCATATATCTACAAGTGTACACATTGTATACACCATATATGTACAAGTGTACACATTGTATACACCATATATGTACAAGTGTACGCATTGTATACATCATATATCTACAAGTGTACACATTGTATACACCATATATCTACAAGTGTACATATTGTATACATCATATATTTGTATATCTACAAGTGTACACATTGTATGCATCATATATCTACAAGTGTACACATTATATACATCATATATCATTCTACAAGTGTACGCATTGTATTATTATACATCATACATCTACAAGTGTACACATTGTATACATCATATATCTACAAGTGTACACATTGTATACATCATATATCTACAAGTGAACACATTGTATACATCATATATCTACAAATGTACACATTGTATACAGCATATATCTACAAGTGTACACATTGTATACATCATATATCTACAAGTGTACACATTGTATATATCATTTATCTACAAGTGTACACATTGTATACGTCATATATCTACAAGTGTACACATTAAATGTATACATACATCTACAAGTGCACACATTGTATACATCATATATCTACATGTGTACATATTGTATACATCATATATCTACAAGTGTACACATTGTATACGTCATATATCTACAAGTGTACATATTGTATACATCATATATCTACAAGTGTACACATTGTATACACCATATAACTACAAGTGTACACATTGTATACATCATATATTTGTATATCTACAAGTGTACACATTGTATACATCATATATTTGTATATCTACAAGTATACAGATTGTGTACGTCATATATCTACAAGTGTACACATTGTATACATCATATATCTACAAGTGTACACATTGTATACATCATATATCTACAAGTGTACACATTGTATACATCATATATCTACAAGTGTACACATTATATGCATCATATATCTACAAGTGTCCACATTGTATGCATCATATATCTACAAGTGTACACATTGTATACATCATATATCTACAAGTATATACATTGTGAACATCATATATCTACAAGTGTACACATTGTATACATCATATATCTACAAGTGTGCACATTGTATATATCATATATCTACAAGTGTACACATTGTATACATCATATATCTACAAGTGTGCACATTGTATATATCATATATCTACAAGTGTGCACATTGTATACATCATATATCTACAAGTGTACACATTGTGTACATCATATATCTAGAAGTGTACACATTGTATAAATCATATATCTACAAGTGTCCACATTGTATGCATCATATATCTACAAGTGTACACATTGTATACATCATATATCTACAAGTATACACATTGTGAACATCATATATCTACAAGTGTACACATTGTATGCATCATATATCTACAAGTGTCCACATTGTATACATCATATATCTACAAGTGTACACATTGTATGCATCATATATCTACAAGTGTACACATTGTATACATCATATATCTACAAGTATACACATTGTGTACATCATATATCTACAAGTGTACACATTGTTTACATCATATATCTACAAGTGTCCACATTGTATACATCATATATCTACAAGTGTACACATTGTTTACATCATATATCTACAAGTGTCCACATTGTATACATCATATATCTACAAGTGTACACATTGTATGCATCATACATCTACAAGTGTACACATTGTAAACATCATATATCTACAAGTGTACACATTGTATATCTACAAGTGTCCACATTGTATACATCATATATTTGTATATCTACAAGTATACACATTGTGTACATCATATATCTACAAGTGTACACATTGTTTACATCATATATCTACAAGTGTACACATTGTATACATCATATATCTACAAGTGTCCACATTGTATACATCATATATTTGTATATCTACAAGTGTCCACATTGTTTACATCATATATCTACAAGTGTACACATTGTATATATCATATATCTACAAGTATACACATTGTGTACATCATATATCTACAAGTGTACACATTGTTTACATCATATATCTACAAGTGTACACATTGTATACATCATATATCTACAAGTGTCCACATTGTATACATCATATATTTGTATATCTACAAGTGTCCACATTGTTTACATCATATATCTACAAATGTACACATTGTATGCATCATATACCTACAAGTGTACACATTGTATACATCATATATCTACAAGTGTACACATTGTATGCATCATATATCTACAAGTGTACACATTGTGTACACCATATATCTACAAGTGTACACATTGTTTACATCATATATCTACAAGTGTACACATTGTATACATCATATATCTACAAGTGTACACATTGTATACATCACATATCTACAAGTGTGCACATTGTATATATCATATATCTACAAGTATACACATTGTGTACATCATATATCTAGAAGTGTACACATTGTATAAATCATATATCTACAAGTGTCCACATTGTATGCATCATATATCTACAAGTGTACACATTGTATACATCATATATCTACAAGTATACACATTGTGAACATCATATATCTACAAGTGTACACATTGTATGCATCATATATCTACAAGTGTCCACATTGTATACATCATATATCTACAAGTGTACACATTGTATACATCATATATCTACAAGTGTACACATTGTATACATCATATATCTACAAGTGTACACATTGTATACATCATATATCTACAAGTGTACACATTGTATACATCATATATCTACAAGTGTCCACATTGTATGCATCATATATCTACAAGTGTACACATTGTGTACATCATATATCTACAAGTGTACACATTGTTTACATCATATATCTACAAGTGTCCACATTGTATACATCATATATCTACAAGTGTACACATTGTATGCATCATATATCTACAAGTGTACACATTGTATACATCATATATCTACAAGTGTACACATTGTATATCTACAAGTGTCCACATTGTATACATCATATATTTGTATATCTACAAGTATACACATTGTGTACATCATATATCTACAAGTATACACATTGTGTACATCATATATCTACAAGTGTACACATTGTTTACATCATATATCTACAAGTGTCCACATTGTATACATCAGATATATACAAGTGTACACATTGTATACATCATATATCTACAAGTATACACATTGTGTACATCATATATCTACAAGTGTACACATTGTATACATCATATATCTACGAGTGTACACATTGTCTATATCAACTAAAACAATGTAGTTCAACTGTGCATTAGAAAACCTATGTTTATTTTACAACAAATAAGGATAGCTTATATACATATATTACCTAACAAAAGTTGTCGAACATAAAATAGTGTTATGTGTCATGTACTGATGAATCATCTACCAACAATATGACCTAACCCCCCCCCCCCCCACACACACACACACACACACACTAGTAAGCTTCTACAACATTCATATAATTCTTGGATTGTTTTGTTTGTTCAGGAGGCCAGGTGATTACAAAATAACAACTTTATTATGCAGGCAGCAGGTTAATTATTATTCTAAGAGGCTCAAGTGAAGGTTATACTCAATATTTTTCACACTGTCTCTAATTCTGCCATACTGTCTCTGTTTATATTGTCATGCACAGAACAATGCTACCCTAAAATTGTATGGTTGTAACACACTGTCTCTACTAGATCCTATCACGTACACATAAGTCATTGGATATCCTAAAATGGTATGATTGTAACACACTGTCTCTACTGGATCCTATCACGTACACATAAGTCATTGGATATCCTAAAATGGTATGATTGTAACACACTGTCTCTACTGGATCCTATCACGTACACATAAGTCATTGGATATCCTAAAATGGTATGATTGTAACACACTGTCTCTACTGGATCCTATCACGTACACATAAGTCATTGGATATCTCAAAATGGTATGATTGTAACACACTGTCTCTACTAGATCCTATCATGTACACATAAGTCATTGGATATCCTAAAATGGTATGGTTGTAACACACTGTCTCTACTAGATCCTATCACGTACACATAAGTCATTGGATATCCCAAAATGGTATGGTTGTAACACACTGTCTCTACTAGATCCTATCACGTACACATAAGTCATTGGATATCCTAAAATGGTATGGTTGTAACACACTGTCTCTACTAGATCCTATCACATACACATAAGTCATTGGATATCCCAAAATGGTATGGTTGTAACACACTGTCGCTAATAGATCCTATCACATACACATAAGTCATTGGATATCCTAAAATGGTATGATTGTAACACACTGTCTCTACTAGATTCTATCACGTACACATAAGTCATTGGATATCCCAAAATGGTATGATTGTAACACACTGTCTCTACTATATCCTATCACGTACACATAAGTCATTGGATATCCCAAAATGGTATGGTTGTAACACACTGCATGTCTCTACTAGATCCTATCATGTACACATAAGTCATTGGATATCCCAAAATGGTATGGTTGTAACACACTGTCTCTACTAGATCCTATCACGTACACATAAGTCATTGGATATCCTAAAATGGTATGATTGTAACACACTGTCTCTACTGGATCCTATCACGTACACATAAGTCATTGGATATCCTAAAATGGTATGATTGTAACACACTGTCTCTACTGGATCCTATCACGTACACATAAGTCATTGGATATCCTAAAATGGTATGATTGTAACACACTGTCTCTACTGGATCCTATCACGTACACATAAGTCATTGGATATCTCAAAATGGTATGATTGTAACACACTGTCTCTACTAGATCCTATCATGTACACATAAGTCATTGGATATCCCAAAATGGTATGATTGTAACACACTGTCTCTACTAGATCCTATCACGTACACATAAGTCATTGAATATCCTAAAATGGTATGATTGTAACACACTGTCTCTACTGGATCCTATCACGTACACATAAGTCATTGGATATCCTAAAATGGTATGATTGTAACACACTGTCTCTACTGGATCCTATCACGTACACATAAGTCATTGGATATCCTAAAATGGTATGATTGTAACACACTGTCTCTACTGGATCCTATCACGTACACATAAGTCATTGGATATCTCAAAATGGTATGATTGTAACACACTGTCTCTACTAGATCCTATCATGTACACATAAGTCATTGGATATCCCAAAATGGTATGATTGTAACACACTGTCTCTACTAGATCCTATCACGTACACATAAGTCATTGAATATCCTAAAATGGTATGGTTGTAACACACTGTCTCTACTAGATCCTATCACGTACACATAAGTCATTGGATATCCTAAAATGGTATGGTTGTAACACACTGTCTCTACTAGATCCTATCACGTACACATAAGTCATTGGATATCCCAAAATGGTATGGTTGTAACACACTGTCTCTATTAGATCCTATCATGTACACATAAATCTTTGGATATCCCAAAATGGTATGGTTGTAACACACTGTCGCTAATAGATCCTATCACATACACATAAGTCATATCCCAAAATGGTATGGTTGTAACACACTGTCTCTATTAGATCCTATCATGTACACATAAATCTTTGGATATCCCAAAATGGTATGGTTGTAACACACTGTCTCTACTAGATCCTATCACATACACATAAGTCATTGGATATCCTAAAATGGTATGGTTGTAACACACTGTCTCTACTAGATCCTATCACATACACATTTAAGTCATTGGATATCCCAAAATGGTATGATTGTAACACACTGTCTCTACTAGATTCTATCACGTACACATAAGTCTTTGGATATCCCAAAATAGTATGGTTGTAACACACTGTCTCTACTAGATCCTATCACGTACACATAAGTCTTTGGATATCCCAAAATGGTATGGTTGTAACACACTGTCTCTACAAGATCCTATCACATACACATAAGTCATTGGATATCCTAAAATGGTATGGTTGTAACACACTGTCTCTACTAGATCCTATCACATACACATAAGTCATTGGATATCCCAAAATGGTATGGTTGTAACACACTGTCTCTACTAGATCCTATCATGTACACATAAGTCATTGGATATCCCAAAATGGTATGGTTGTAACACACTGTCTCTACTGGATCCTATCATGTACACATAAGTCATTGGATATCCCAAAATGGTATGGTTGTAACACACTGTCTCTACTAGATCCTATCATGTACACATAAGTCATTGGATATCCCAAAATGGTATGGTTGTAACACACTGTCTCTACGAGATCCTATCATGTACACATAAGTCATAGGATATCCCAAAGTGGTATGGTTGTAACACACTGTCTCTACTAGATCCTATCACGTACACATAAGTCATTGGATATCCCAAAATGGTATGGTTGTAACACACTGTCTCTACTAGATCCTATCATGTACACATAAATCATTGGATATCCCAAAATGGTATGGTTGTAACACACTGTCTCTACTAGATCCTATCACATACACATAAGTCATTGGATATCCCAAAATGGTATGGTTGTAACACACTGTCTCTACTAGAGCCTATCATGTACACATAAGTCATTGGATATCCCAAAATGGTATGGTTGTAACACACTGTCTCTACTAGATCCTATCACGTACACATAAGTCATATTGGATATCCCGAAATGGTATGATTGTAACACACTGTCTCTACTAGATCCTATCACGTACACATAAGTCATTGGATATCCCAAAATGGTATGGTTGTAACACACTGTCTCTACTAGATCCTATCATGTACACATAAGTCATTGGATATCCCAAAATGGTATGGCTGTAACACACTGTCGCTAATAGATCCTATCACGTACACATAAGTCATTGGATATCCCAAAATGGTATGGTTGTAACACACTGTCTCTACTAGATCCTATCACGTACACATAAGTCATTGGATATCCTAAAATGGTATGGTTGTAACACACTGTCTCTACTAGATCCTATCACGTAGACATAAGTCATTGGATATCCCAAAATGGTATGGTTGTAACACACTGTCTGTGTATAAACAGTATCTACATCATGTAGACCACACGATATTGATATGGAACGGTGTACAAGTACCTATAGTAGCACACTGTATATATGAATGATAAGCTATGCTATGCTTACCACTAACCTTTCACTTTGTCCATCTCCATTTCAAGTTTACCAATTTCCTTCTGCTTAGCAATATTTTTCTCTTCCAGATCCTCAACTTCTTTCTTTAGATCAGCAACTTCTTTCTTGAGTTCCTGGTTTTCGTCTGCGAGAGCTTTATCCCCACCCTTCCCAACTGATTCTTTTATTTCAGAATTTTCTTTGCTTAATTGTAGGATTTTATCCAGCAGAACTTTCTCCCCCTTTTCCTTTTCCTCCAGATTCTTTTTCAGTATTTCTATCTCTATATCTTTCTCTTTTAGGGTTGCTTGCAGGATTGCAACATCTACCTTTAATTCTGAATTTTCTTCCAAAGCTTTACTGAGAAACAGAATTCTAGCTTCACATTCTATTATCTTTTTCTGTAAGGTGGTAATTGTCGTTTTAAGTTTGTAACTTTCTATTAGGAGGTCTTTGTTTTCTTTAGTAAGCTCAGCTTCCTTTTGGTTACTTCCCTCATCAGGATCACTCACTTCTACAGGAGTTGATACTGTGTTGTCACCTGAATAAAAGCATAATACACAACATAAAGATTTAAAGGTTATAGCAACACGGATATATTGTTTCAGTAAATTTAATTGATAAGATGCAATTGTTGTTTATTTATGTAAAACAATGAAACCAACAGTATTAGTATCAATGAAGTTTTCTATATACACAGAGTGAATAGGCACAGTTACTTTAAGGTTTTTAATTAAGTCTAAAGAACCCTGGTAAAAGATGGTAAATTCTGGTAAACTGGCACACATTTACCATGATTTTGGTATTAAAGAAAACAAGGTAAAATGATTGGGGAACTCAGGTCGATAAATATACACACAGTTTAGGCATTATCTTAAGGTTATAAGAGCATGGGAAACCTTGATATATGAGCAACTCTGGTAAAATTACACGCATTATTTTCAAAATATTTACCATATGATATTAATTGGTGAGGAACCAAGCAGATGAGCAGTAGCAAACTCCTGTAGATTAAACCTCCTCACTTCCTTTAAACAAACACTATAACCTAATCTACTTGATGTACAATATAGACTTTACTCATGCATGATACTCGATCCAGTCAAACAGTCTCAATATTTAGCTAGGAAGTATGATACACTACAGTGTAGGAATCAGACAATACAATTACTATTTCTTGCAATGCAGATTAGTTTTAACAGTACTTGAGATGGTGAATCAAAGTCATGAAGAGTGGATTACAAGGAACTCTGTGTTATATACCCATCCATGATTTTATTACTGTTGTGATTCCCAATCTCTCATTATTTTGCAAGGGATGTGATGTGTAAGTGACAGTCAATAAATGCATACAAAGTCAGTATTTACCTTTCTCTAGCAGTTCTTTCTTGCACTGTTCATACTCCTCTATATCCAATGTAGTCTGTATGGAGAAGTACAGGGCACCAATATCTTTCAGTGTTTTTGGTGTGATGGTTGTAGATGTTACCAGTCGATTGAGATTCAGGGCTTCATATTCCTTCCATAGACATTCCAGGGCATCTAAAGACTCACATGCTATGGAATACTTGACACTGTGGCCATCAACTTCATCTACACTCACACCAGGATGAATGTTGTTGATCTGTTGTGGCATGTCTTCCAGCACTTCAGGGAGTTGGAAGTAAGCCTGTTCAACCTCTCCAATGGGCACATCTTCTTTAGGAATTCCACCAGCACTGTTAACATGTAGATTCATGTGGCCTGTGTACATCGAGAGAAAAACATAATTGTTAGGTTTTGCATTACAAATATTACATTATATGATCATTGTTACAAATATTGATTAAACAACTTAATATTTGGAATGGCATTTTCATGAACCAAAGTTATTACTTGGAGACGTCTTGGCATGGAGCTGCCGTGAGTGCAATTAGGTTTGTTGGTTGGTAACCCTAACCCTAACTTAAGATGTGTAGTAGAATAGCATAATATATGTTAAATACTGCAAAATATTAATAAATATTAATTAGACATTATACAATTTACATGCAATTTGACATGATACAAAATCACACTAAGATATTAATTACTGTCTAAAAGTGTAAGTCATTTAAATATCCTCACCTGGACGTCGACTCTGTTCGTCATTATTGGTTGGTGGAACATTAGCATTGTCTGCTGCAGCCTCTATAGGGAGGGAGGGAGAGAGAGAGAGAGAGAGAGAGAGAGAGAGAGAGAGAGAGAGAGAGAGAGAGAGAGAGAGAGAGAGAGAGAGAGAGAGAGAGAGAGAGAGAGAGAGAGAGAGAGAGAGAGAGAGAGAGAGAGAGAGAGAGAGAGAGAGAGAGAGAGAGAGAGAGAGAGAGAGAGAGAGAGAGAGAGAGAGAGAGTAGGTTAGACAGGGAGAGAACAGTCTAGTTTAATGGAAACTTTCATTCCAAAGTATAAATTTAAAATCTAATGTCAATTATATGTTTATCATACATGATAAAGATGATAAATCTACCCAACCATTCATTTCGTCAGTTGATAATATAAAGTGTCAACCTTCATTACCTTTTACTACGAAGGGTGCATTCCAGGAAATAAAGACAATTTTTGTAAACTTTTGGTTCAGTAGTCATGTCACTATTTTACATTAAATACATAATGATGATTGTTGCAAATGAGTTATAACTTTTTCATTTTTCCTCATTAATGGTTCAGTTTAAAATGAAATATAGCTGAATATTAAATAATCATGGATCCTAAGTGCTTACTTCCTTCAGTAAAACAATTATCACTAATGTATGTATGTCCTGCTATTGTATATAAATATCGACTGACTCCCATTGGACAATGCAAGTCCATTGCAAGGACATTCTCTGACCAATGACTGAGGAACACACGCGCACACCGCACCGCCCCTACCCTTATAGCACTACTGAATCCCTGATTGGTTCAGTTGTGCTAATAAACTAATAACCATTATTATATCCATGCTATTGCATATAAATATCTATTGGCTCCTATAGGACAATGCTAGTCCATTGCAAGGACTTTCCCTGAGCAATGACTAATGAACAAATTTCAACTCAGTGTTTCAACAAATGACGCATAATTCATGTGATGTAAAATTATGAAATAACGCCAAAACTGAAAGTTTATGAATATGCCTTTATTTCCTGGAATTTTACTCTCCATCAGCAACTAAATTTAATGAATTGGCAAATTATATTGTTTCCTTTTCTTGTTTAAATATATTTTATAGAAACAGTAGACGCCCAAAAGATACCAAGTGGAGCTGTCCACTCATTTATAGATAAAACAATTTCAGAAAAGAATTACAAAATGGCTAGTTTGAAGTTAAAGATAAAACAGGGACTATCAAAAAACCCAAGACATAAGGGTTTTACTGATACTCGACTTACTTAGTTTGCTATCATGTAGACAAATAATTATTATTTCTGAAAGTTTATTATCCATGACTCTCATAACTCAATTTCATAAAAACATGGCTAAGTGAAAGATGTTCGGTTAAAAAGATGCTTTGCTTGCGAGAATGATTTTCCTTGAAGCGCAAAAACTTTTTCTGTAAGGGAGCTAAAGGGGTTATATGGTTTCAATTTGATAAACTGGTAGTCTGTAAGGTATACTGTGACGGGGCGCCCTCACACATGGGTCAACCCGTTGGAGCATGCCGGTAAGGGCAGAACTACATGGCGTATCTTACAGTCTAGCTTTATGAATGAAAGAAAATGTTTACAGCCATGAACATATTTATTTTTAAAATTGCCTCAGATGGTGTAATATAGTGTCTCGGACACATAAGACCATATGTCTTGGTATGATTATTTCACCATCAACCATTTCAGTCTGCTTGTTATAACTTATATTGAAAAGTGATTAAAAATATGTACACAGTCAAATATTTAACATATTTCCTAATCTTACCAGGAGTAGCAGGCCTGTCTATCACTGGTAGATTTGCTGTACTTTGAGAAGACTTTTCATCTTGTAGATCTTGTTTCACTTTGTCCATAAAAGTGTCATTCATTTCCCTCATGGATGGAATTACTGTCGTTGCAAGGCGGTCTTTTACTTCAAGTGCCAACTTGAAGTACACCTCTGGCTTTTGAAGTATCAATGATATACGGTCTTTAAACTTATCATCGTCTTCCATGTCAACCACAAAACAATATTCATGGTCTGGAAAGTGTTTCCTGATCAAGTCATGACAGGGGGAATGCATTGAAACCAGAAATGGAATGCCTATTGCCATAGCATACAGCATTAGCTGAATGGAATTCATTCCAGGTTCTCCTGGAATGAGGATAAGATGGGAACAATAAATTTCCCGCTCCATGTATTTCACAGCGGGCATAGAAGTTGGAACTACCTTGAGGTGTGGATGTGGATTTAGCTTTCTCCTATAGTGAGATTCCTTAGCTTCTGGAATGCTAAGAATTCTCCACCTTGGAGGCTCAAGAAGCATAGTATGAAAGTTTTCAGCCACTTTATTGATGGCTTTTGCTAGCTTACGATGACTGTGCATTTCCTTCAAATCATATTCCTCAAGAAATGATAAAATTTGGCATCTTTGATCTTGGGTGCGAACTGCCGGTTGTGTGAATCCTAAATATACATTATCTGCTGCAAGAGAAACTTGAAAGTGCTTCGCTGCAAGATCACCAAATCTCTGTTTAAAATCTTTGAAGGTGGTCTCATCGAGAGAAATTAACACCTTTGCATCTTTACATTCATTTTCTAAATTAACACGCCTTTCTTGCAATTCTTCCTTATCACATCCAACGACAGGATGATGAACATCAGATGGCCAAATATTCGCTATGTAATATTTTGCCACAGGGAACACTTCATTTATGATTTCACGCGCGGCATCAGAGGTTACGAACGAAAACCCTACACCTATCTCTACGTTATCTATTGTGAACAAGTTTGGAAAGTATGCTTCAAATGCAAGAAGCCATTGAAAATTTGGCTTCCCACGTTTGAGAAGGCCTCTTGGATTTGGGGGAATAAGTTCAACATTATTCCTTTTAGCATCTGCACATTCTTCGTCCGTCATCTTTAAGACTGTGCAAAAGACTGAGAGGCCAACTTTATTAAAGAGATAAGCAAGAAGCCTTACAACAGCAGGGGTCCCATTCTGGAATGGTGATCCCCACCTGTCACTTATGATCAGAACAGCTGGACGTTGATTGGCTGGTTTGTCATCCATATTTGACCTAACAAAATTAAAAATAGCTAAGAGTCATCATACAACATTAGGAAACCTTCAGTAATTACAAAGGATGGTGAATTGGAAATCAAGCCTGGTCTGTTTCTTTAAACATGACCCTCCTTTGATTCCGTTTTCTAAAGTGTGACCCTCCCTAATTTCCATTCTCTAAAACATGACCTTTCATTGTTCAAATATTTGTAAAAACAATGGTTAAAATGTGGTTTAACGTTAAATCATTGGTGTTTTAGTCTTCTGCTTCACTATCAGATGTTGGTAGTTGTGGGCCAAGTTACATTTTGTACGACCTTGTCCATACAGTTTTCATGTCTGCAACTACTTTTGTGTGCAGTATCGCCTTTACCTCTGCTGCCATACAGAACAAGAACAATCCGAATTCTGGCTGTCATTCAATCCCTTAGGGGAAAACGGGGTTCGACTCTCTAGTACTTCACAATGGCAGAATATAGTCACTGTCGCAGTTTCGGACAAAGTCGAGTCATTCGACGATTATTATTGGATAAAAGTCGGAAGTATTTGTGTGAATGTCGTGGTTCTCAAATTTATTATGATACATCGAGGTAAAGTAATCGGACGACTGTCTCAGTAATCGGCCACATAAACCTTGTTTCTAATAAGTCATAAATTTTCACTGCTGCTTTGATTTAAATACCGGATTAAACCATTCGTATTATGATCCTGGTACACTGAGTTCGAAATTGGTTGCTTTTGCAAAAGAAATGATCAGAAACACTGTTCTGCATTCGAATTCTATCACAGTCCGTGGTCCCGCTTAGCATGTCTATATGTCTAGTCTGGAGGCGTAAAGCCGAGATAAGCCCTAGGCCCTGTCCGATATCTGAGACACTTCTTTGCTCCAGGTACATTAATTTACCAGGGACGATACGCCTCCTGTTATATTTTCGTTTGAAAACATACAAATATCACAGTGATGTCAAGGTCAATATCAGCTATTTTGAACAGAGCACTGGGATAACTTTGTGATCGTCGACATCAGCGCTCTCAAAACCAATACAGCAAAATTAATGTTTAAATCAAAGTCTTAGAACACCTGGTCTTTCATTAAAATGCTTGAGCATGACAATATAACAGATCTGGAGAAAACGTTGACGATCGTAGACGAGTCAATATCTGAAATCTACGACAGTGAGTGTATAGCGATTCTTTGAGTCTCGTCAACATGAAGGCACCTTTAATTTTCTTTTCACAACATGTTTGCAATATTCGATGAACCAATTTGGATATATATATATATATATATATATATAACTCGGTGAGTATCAATCTGCTAAGACAGTGCTCTATACCGCAGTGGCAGAGCGTAATAGTTTTGGTATATATATATATATATATATATATATATATATATATATATATATATATATATATATATATATATATATATATATATATATATATATATATATATATATATAAATAGTTATAAGTTGATGTCGAAAAGCCCGGGTCCCTAATAACCATCTGTATATATTAACAAAAACAATTAGCCATCAAATTGAATAATTCAAATGCTGTGTTTTTGTACCAAGAATAGCTCAATCTATTTGTTGTTGTACGATTAATTTGGTGCACCTTGGCTGCCCTAGATGGCAACACACTTAATTTGTTTGTCCGCGTATATGTAATAAAAGTGGACCGTAAAAAATGTTTTCTTTTTCGTTGAGGTCTGGTGCACGTTTTATGAATTCGAATGATTGCAAGTTTCTGGAAGTCTATCATTTTAGGTCCTTGCTGCCCAAAGTGTACTACATCATTCTTTGCTAACTTGGAATGCAACGAGAAACAATCGGGGACTCGAACTATTGTTGTTGGTCTTTAGATGATGATTATGGGAGATTTCCCAGTGCACCGTGTTTTAAAATCATATGTATTTTGTATACAAGTGATATCAGAATGTGTAGGTCTACTACATATACAAAACAAGCTAACTCGCCTTTACAACGTTAAAGAGAACTTTACATCTTAGAGGACTACTGTTTTCTTTTTTCTCTTTTAATACAGTCCTAGTATAGCACCACTTATTTATTATATAACTCACCTTTACGTTGTCCTGACTTTGGTGATTTCACAAATATGGGAAGTTGTGGTTCCTCAAACTCCGATGTTGGTAACGTCTTGTCCAGTCTTAAGTACGTATACCTGCATATCTGGTATGCCCACGACGAAGTAGAAATTGACAATAACAGTAGTTGCTCACATTCGCGTGTTTGATCGTTTATAAACCATGTAATTACGATCGGAAGGTCCCGACAGTTACAAAGGTAAGGACACAGTGCTACCAAAGTGTGAACACCGTGAGGACGGAACTTGCGATGACTGGAGGTACGTATGTTAACTGTATGATCGCCGCTAGTCGAATGAAGAATTAAATGAATAAACTAGTCTAGTACACAAATTAATTTTTAACTTGTAAACTTTGCATAGATTATTAAAACAAATAAATAGTTATACGTTGACCTGTCTACGTGTGTAGTTGCATATATCCTATAAATTAAGAGACGATAATTCCTGCTGTCTACTTGAAATTTGTAGATTAGATTGTTGTGGATAGTTGAAAACTTTTAGGTCGTTTCACATGCACGTTATTCTTAATTCTTTGCTTGTAGAGCAACATGACATAACTTTGCACAGAATATGGTTTAAAATTATGCCATGTTCTTATCAACATTTGAAACATTTCAGACTATTAATTATTTGCTGAAAAGTTATATTTGATGTGATTTTCTAGAGTATTCGATATGCTCATTAGAACGACCCAACTTGATGGAATTAAACCATGCAGAGAGGGAGAAAGAGAGAGAGAGAGAGAGAGAGAGAGAGAGAGAGAGAGAGAGAGAGAGAGAGAGAGAGAGAGAGAGAGAGAGACAGACAGACAGACAGACAGACAGACAGACAGACAGACAGACAGAGACAGACAGAGACAGAGACAGAGAGAGAGAGACAGAGAGAGAGAGAGAGAGGCGGGGAAAGGAAAAGATGGAGTGAGATAGGGACACATAGATGGACAGACAGAGAAAACGACGAGTCTGAGAGAAAGAGAGAGAGAGAGAGAGAGAGAGAGAGAGAGAGAGAGAGAGAGAGAGAGAGAGAGAGAGAGAGAGAGAGAGAGAGAGAGAGAGAGAGAGTGTGGGGGGTTAATATGTAGCTGTGCTTTAGAAGTGTAGGAATAACCTATACCTAAAATATGTCAAACATTTGGGTATTAGTTTAGTCACACGATAATAAGTGTATCATTCAGCCTACACGGGAGTTATCTCTAACCAAGATATCTGTCGATAGGTTTGGTCTAACTAGTGGTATTTGCTCAGCCTGGTACAAGGACACGATAAACTAGAACATAGTTCACACAGGTAACCAGGTCACATCAGGTCATCTGACTACAAAGCCATGTCATGAAGTCACATAATGACATGAAACACTACACTACACTACACTGCACTGCAATGTACATTACATTACATTACACTACAATACAATACAATACAATACAATACAATACAATACAATACAATACAATACAATACAATACTCTGTACACTACAATACACTGTACACTACACTACGCTACACTGCACTACAGTACAATATACTACACTACACTACACTGCACTGCACTACACTATACTATACTATGCGTTGATACTGGACATTATTGCTATTCTTTCATGTGATCATAATGAAAGTTGTGTACATTAATTTACATGTTATCATATTGAAATTCAGTTATACAGTTTTAGATGCCAGGTTAATCTACGTTATTAATTGATATAGATGTATAACTGACCTTCTATTATATTTCAATTTTATTGTGGAGTACAGTTTTTAGTTGACTTTTCATTCAGCAATAAATGTCAGGGGTTGAAATTTAGTATTTAAGTCAATCTTGTTGTGCTTCCATTGCGTTGAATTAAGGACCACCTCTCTCAACTAGTGAAAACAAATGAAAGCACAACTTTGGAAGCTGGTAAATTCTTTTTTCCTGACTTTACACTTGTATATATACAGTGAACTATATCTATTCGTTAGTATGCCAAAGTTGACATACCAAATATTGACACAAATTGAGGTTTGGTCTTACAGGTGCGGACTTACACACAGTCTGTTCATAGATAATATCTTGGCGTGTGTATGGTATAATTGCCAAGGTATCAGTTACACTGATAATTCACCATGTGTCTTAACTTCTGGGCGATTATCGCACCGAATTAATACACATTCAATCGTATGCTGAAAAGGCCCATCTTATAACTAATCAGCATATCAGCAGCTCTCCAAATCATCATTTCAAACGGGATTTTTTCGCCCTACGGAGAAGTGGTTAAAACTAAGAACTAGAAGTTGGGAGGTCACATATTCTAATCCCTGTGGAAACGGTATTTCCGTGACCTCCTTTAACCCTAGAAGAATACTAGTGTTCTTCCAGGGACGTCTCTGGTTCTACATACTGCATGTGGTCTGTTCTAAATGGTTACATCGTTCCAACTAATTCTGGTAGTACAATCGTTTCAAGTTCAACATTTTACTGTCGTTATGAAATCATAAAGCAGGAAAGAATCTTTACTCAATGACTCAATGTTGTCGTTGGACTTGATTCATTACTGATAAATGACCTTAACACCTTGTGGTTACATCGTCGTAAATCACTGTCTCTTTTACGGCACTGTCCACGACGTACCGCACAGTCAGTGTTAATTGAGGAAGAAATAACAGCTCTGATTTGCGACAATGTGGGGGTTGTTGCAATATGTGTAATATTACTTTACATATTGTACATTATATGGTCAATACGAATTGCTATATATAGAAGTTAGTTGCTGCTTTTACGTATACACCTGTGATTGATTGTGTCTAAGGTAAGCTTTGAATAAAGTCAGACTCAGAAGACAAGTTCAACAACCTAAAACATGATTTTAGGTAAACGTTTATGCAAATGAAGCACACTACATGCAATGTATCTACAACGTCCCTAGCCTGTGGTACACGTATGAAATAGACCAAAGTTGATAGTCTAAAGTTATGAGGGTAGAGTTGTTTGCTAACACGGGTACACGTATAAAATAGACCAAAGTTGACAGTCTTAAGTTATGAGCGTAGAGTTGTTTGCTGACAGTGGTACAAACTGGTACATTTCAATCAATGATAATTAATTTTATTTGATATCACCGCAATTTGACAGATCACGTGATTGTATAAGTTAGTGACATGGTATGACTACTAAGGACGTGTAGTAAATTCTGGAACTTAGATGTGGTAATCCTTGACAACCGCAGTACGGGTGACTGAATTATATCGGTCATTTGGCCAAATTCCAAGTAATTGTTAAACACCGTTTTGAGATCTACTGTCAAAACATGTGACAACTGTAGTATGGATGATTGAACTGTATCACTTGGAACCAAATTCCAACTCATTGTTAAAAATATGGTGCGATCTACTGTCAATAAAATCAATCTTTGTAATTATCAAACACAAAAAGCTCATCATGGATTAGATAAATCATGACAATTCAATAAGTTAACGACGAAAACCTGAAAGAAATTAAATGACCAGATTTTAAATTGTCCGATTAATTGATAAGTTCGTTTACCTTAAGCTTCATTTACTCAAGACGAAAGTGAATTATTCTCTATAAAACACATTTCTCTGTTTATGAATAATCTTACCTTTAATTTAATTCCTATATGAAAAATACAGTGCGGCCTGATATAAAGCGATTGCTCTTAAAACGTGTGGTCAGATTTACCACGCGATAATTGCCTTTTACCTCCATTGTTCCAGCAGTGGTCCATTGTTCCATCATTGGACTTAGCAGATGTGCATATGTATTAGATAAACAATAAATATTCTTGACTATTTATTTGTTGGCAATAAGCACTTAGGAGTCATGAATATTAATTGACAATCTAGTACATCTGCATGTCTGCTATGTCCCACGAGGCAATAGTGAAATACTGCTAGGAGAATGCGAATGATGAAGCATTTCAACTTGATGTTTCTTATTATATTAGGTTGTGACCAGAACTTATATCAGGGGGTCTGTGGCCGATAAATGGGAGGGGGGGGGTATACCATATGAGGTAGTCGATAGCCTAAAGAATGAAAGTGTCTGCATTAGCTTCAAATGGGAAATCTCTTCATCAAATAATCAAACTATATATTCATTACAAATTGGTCAATTACTTACAAAGAGACATTGTATCTGATAATTAGTGGTCAATATTATCTGTAGGTAGTGTAGTGACAAGTTTAAATCTTGACTAGATTTTGAATCTGTCACCAATGTTAAAACTGTACCTAGATGCCAGTGGAGTAACATTTTTCCATCAGACAATCACACTATATTCCCTGAAAATTGTTACACAATAATTACTCATTGCATTTGTTAATCAGTGGTTAATATTATCCACAAGCTATACAATACATGTTAAAATCGCGATTTAAGTACGGACCCAAAAAATCAATTTGATGTTAATTATTTATTTACATTTTTCCCTTCAGTAATATTTACACAGCAGCAAAATATACGTTTATTCACTGTATTGATGTAATACTTTTCACGGTGTACTATTTTATTATGATTACTTATGAATATCATCTGCCTACTCAGTGGTTTTGTAATGAGATGTATACCATTCAAACATATAGTTAGCGTGTGTGTGTTTTATATGACACCATATATATGAGTGTGGATTTATTTGTAATCCAGTTTTCAGAGAAAGTGTTTGGTGATATTCTGTGCTGTAAGGTACGTCGTGACAGGGCGCCATCACACATCATATCGGTCAACCCCCTCCCACGAGTGACAGTCCAGACTCAAAACAAAACATCTCTCTATTAAAGGTCGTTTGATTTGATTTTGGTGAAAAAGACTGCTAGATTAATGTGGATTTTTATGTGATTATTTCATCCATGTTTAAAGCAAGCTTGACAGGCAGCTGAACTAAATGGGTGATTCGTGATTTCTTGCCACTCTTGGCCGTTGGTGGCGCAATATACTTGATTTCACAACAAGTTGTCTTTCAAGTTGAAAATGATATCATTTTCTCCGTCCTGGGGTGGGTCGGTGATTTTCTGGGGCTCACAAAATGTCTGACCTCCTCTCTGTAAAACTTAAAGCTTGACCCTCCCCCATCACTTATTTCTAAAACTTACCCCCCCCCCCCCCCCATGTCATTACATAACAGGTATTCTTCATTGTGACTGTTTGTCTTGCACAAAACAAACATTCATACAGGGTTGAATTTTTCAGTAACAAGTAGGTGGAAGAGCTTGAGATGGGGATATGTCCACCTCTAATGGGGTTCAAGGGGAGTTCTCCTAGAAGTGCAGGATTTTTTTAACGGCAATTTTTTAGGCCATTGAGACCCTTTTGGGCAATAATTTATCAGTTTTGCAAACACCATCTTGACCAGAAAGTGCTTATTTTTTTTTTATTTTTTTTTTTTTTTTGGGGGGGGGGCAATTTGTAGGTAAATATTTTAGGTAATAATTTCACTTCTTCGAAAAGCTAAATTAACATAAGTTAATATGTATCTACACGACATGTTTCTCCAGGACGGTGAAATAATTTTAAAGAAAAATTAATTTGGAGACATCGTCGCAAACCACGACCTGTTTTTACGGCACCGTTCTTAACGCGCCGTCTCTTTATTTTCTTTATTTCGAAGTGTAGCGGAAGAACGAGAATTCCGTTGGGGATAACAAAAATGCTACAGTTTAGACACACACTTGCCATTGTAGAAATGAATTGGCCAATCATAACGTCATATATTATTAGTGCGCTGAAAAATCTAATCAAAACTAGAAACGTAAGAACGGGTGCATTGTGATCTCTTCTGAGAGGTTAATCTAAAATATGTGAGTACTTATTTCGTCTTTACTTTTTGTAGTTATTTGTGATATCTGCCTGCATAGGGGTAAGTGTTCCGAAACCACAAGAGGGCGTCTACTTACATGATGTTCAGAGCTAGAGCAAGAGGCAGTGACTATCTATATACGTAAAGCCAGGCGCACACTATAAACTTTCACTCGTGGTAATTTGCTGAAGCTTATTGCTCTCGTGTGCGGGCAAACTTTCATGAGATTTTAGTTATTCGTGGCCGTGAGCCAAATATCTAGCGTGTTTGATAATGTTGGCCACGAGTGACTTTTTCCTCGTATGTGCGCTGAACGTGAGCAGAGCGTGCAGAATGCTCACGACTTTCTCTTAAGAGCGCATGCGTGGTGATGAAGTACAAATTGCTTGTGTCCAGTCTAAGTAAGTACAGGTGAGTAACCTCTCCGTCAATAATGACTGTATTTTCATGGTTTTAAAAGAAAAAAGTGTCAATATTTGACCTAAATACCCATGGCTATTGCCTTAGAGGGAATAGTCAACAAAATGCTAGTAATTGTGTCATAGCATGAAATAGTTATCTTGTTTGGTAGTTTCATGACTAATGGCAATGGCTACATCTGCACCCTACATGTATTTTGGCCAAAAATCGACATTTTTGTCTTCTAAAATTATGAAAATACAGTCGTTATTGACATACAAGTTACTCACCTATATTTAAGACTGGGGCAGGAGTGGGCGCAAACATTTTGTCGTGTACATCATCACTAATACATGTAGTAAATCAGGCCTCACCAAAAGTACTGACAGTTGATTGTGTTTACACTAAGAACATGAAAATGCTGAGTTGGAGTTAGTTCTATTTTTAAATACACAAAGCAATATCTTCTCTCTGAGGGTTCCATTTCAACTTATGTATGTGCACTTATTAATAGCATGACAGGTACAAGAAAATCACTCACATCTCAAAGCTATATTGATATTTTTTTTATATTTTCACTTTCAACAGTGACTCACTTTTCTTGTCCTGCTTTTAAATGACATCTAAAGGCATCTGGGTGCTTTCACCACATCAGATTTTAATCAGATTGGGACTACCCTTGCCAAGAAGTGGTCGTGGGTAAAGTTCCATGATTGAGCAAAACCCAAGGCAAAGAAGTTGTGTAGGTTGCTGTGTAATTTCTATGCAGGAGTATGATGCACTGATAGTAAACTGTATGCAAAGAAGTCAATGATTTCTATCAAATACAGACTTCAAAATGTACATATCATGTGTCATATGTCAGTTTTTTAATGATGATGAGGTGATATAAAACACATGTTAAGATCAACAGCCCCTTGAGGGGAACAGACATATGCTATCGCCTTTATGGCCAGTCAACATGTGTACATTATAAATTTTGTACTCAAGTGAAAATACTTGCATAAACCCTCAAATGAAATGTGGATACTTGCCTAAGTTCTATGACATTATAATTGTCTTATGGCATTGTTAGTACTCATGCATATTAGGTATTTCCTTTACATTTTTTATAGGTATGATAAACAATGTGTCACCAAATTGTTACTAGTACTGTACCAGATTGAGTTCAGTCAATTGCAAGTAGTGGTTTAGCCTGTAAGATATGTTGTGTCAGTCTGCGCCTTCACTGGTCTGCTCTGTGTTGACTGATGTGTGAAGGCTCCCCATCATGGTGTACCTTACAAGTTACAGATCAGCTGTGGGTAAGTCATGTCTGTACAGTACTTTTGAGTGTATTTTTATAATTTTAAATATCCAGCAACAATTATTGCCAACATACATTAAAACTTAGTTTATGGCCCTTTATGGAAGGTCGTTTTTGTGCTTATCAATGAAATTGTATCAACTCTGTCATCCCGCAGTCACATTTTGTACTCTCTCAATCTCACATGTGAGGGCGCCATACCACAGTAAAGCAACTGCCTCCTTTTAATCGCACTCTGGTCAAAGGAAACTTTGAGCCATGGCTATTGTGACAAATGTTATGCTACACTCACTGTACAGTCAGAACTCTGCATATAAGAATGGTCCAGTTGAACACATTCTCTAGCTTGGTTAGCTGTTGTCCATCACTTTTTTCATTAGACTTTTAACCTTTTCCCGTCTTGCACCCTCTTACTTTGTTTTAAAACGACCAGTTTTCACAAGCTGACGACATTTTGAAGAATGTAGTATGAAATCACTATGGCAACATTGAAAAAAGCATATTAACTTAAAACGGTGTGCACTGCGTGACCGTACGGGCAGTTGTATTTTTTTTATACCTATCTCTCAACCTTAACACCATATCAACATGACATGACAAATTGTTTTGATTTCATTCTTTATTAAGTATCAAAATAGTTTTATATAACCACAATCTAAAAGGGAATAAAAATACTACACTGATTCATAATTATAGTAAAATGTCTTACCATAAAAAATGTTGTATTTTTACTAATTAATGTCAGTTTAACAACAAATTGTGAAATGTCACTTACATCTGACATGTATCCATTTCTACACTCCTAGGAAATCATGTGACCTATCTAAACCAATCAGGAACTTGCAAACATATTGGTATATTGATTCAAAGGCTTGTTTTAAGAACTAGTTGTTGATTGGTTGTCTGTCATTTATATTGTGTTCAATTTTTTGTGAAAGGGAAAATTTTTATCAAAAGTTTTGACTCTGAAATTTCCTCAAAAGGTTTACCGCTTTGTTGGGAATTATTCAAAACATTTAATAACTAAGTTATGCCTAGACTGACTTCCTAGTTAACAATTACATGTTGATAAGAGTTATTCCAGTCAATGTCACTGTCATGAGCCGGTATACAGTATCAACTCCAATTTGAACTTAGCATTAACATTCATTAGTCAAGCCAAATTTAGTCTGAGTAGATACAGTAAAACAGGCTATGTCACCAACAATATATTGACTATAAGATATGTTGCATCACTGCGCCCTCAACGGCCTACTCCTAAAAAGGAGAGAATGATGTGTGAGGGCGCCCTGTCATTTCAGAACAATGCAAGATTTTGTTTCATACAACAATTCTCCTACCTTAGCTTTTTTAGATTTCTACTTCCTGTCCATAAAAATAACATCCTACACAAAACACAATTACTGAGACATCGCACAGTCTTCTACAACTACTTTTAACACACAACAGCTTTGTAAAATTCTTTTATAAAGTTTCAAGTCAAAATTTCCAAGCAAACAATAAACTAAAATCCACAAGTACTCATACTAGTAGTATAGAATATGAGGATCTCGAGTATAAATACAAGTCAGGTACAACTAAGTTGTTAAAGTTAAACATTACTTGTACTTTTGTCTGACAACGTTAACAAGTTACTTGTATCCTACTTGTGTTTACGTTCCACTACCTCATATCCCGTACTACTAATATTAAACTTAATTACATTGGCTTGATTCTGTGTGCTGAGCACTGGTCACTTACTGAGCAATTGACAATTATCAGGTCTACTTCATTCTAAAACATCAAACTTCTAAAGGAATATCAACTGAACTTCAAACAGAAATGGCAACAAATACATATACTAAGCACTACATAATACATGCAACCTTTCTATGAAAGTGCCCCAATGGTTTAAATTACATGAACAGTGCCCTCTATCAGTGGTATTAACCACTTACAAAACTATCACTTTCTACCTTATACATTTGACAGGAACAGCGCCCTCTACCATGTAAAGGAAATATCCATATTGTGGAGACACTTTCTACCTTGAAAACGTTTGTATATGTCATATTAAACAATATTATTATGTTTATCATTTTGGTGAACTCATGTATCTAAAGTACATAAATATCTACTCATTGCAATGATTCTAGCCACCTATTAAAAATTACTTGGTAGAGGGCGCTCTTCCTTTGAAAAGGTCTGCTCAGCTTTACAACGTAATAAATTATACATGATATGAGTTCTGATATGGAAAATTGTGTCAATTCCACAATAGCACAAGGTGGAGTTTTCTCTAACTTTAACTTTGACTTCATTTGGCAGCATTAATGAAAGCACAGAAGATTTGAAATTACAAACTTGCATGATTCTGCCTTTTACTTTCTACATTAACATTACATCTACCAGCAGGCAAAAGTGATAGTCTGAAAGATACAGTCACAGCTCCACTCTAGTCTACCAACATCTGGATGGCATCTAAAACCAGTCCATTTTGTTGGCGTATATTACCAGGGGTGAACAAATCCACTGGTCCTGGGTCTGGGAGACCGGGACTAGTGATTTTTTTGGGCGGACCACACAAATTTTACCTTATCTGGTCCATCAGACCAGTACCTTACTGTTAATAACTATGTTAAAAAGTCGTCTGAAGATACAGATTCATAGGTAAGATTTAATGTTTCACATTAGTGGGACCTTGGACCACTAATTCTTTCAGCAGGACCACTGGATTTTTTAAGGCACTGGTCTGGGGACCACCAGTTCACAAAATGATTTGTTCACCCCTGATTACATACACATAAGTGGAAACAAAAACTGGATCATTCAGACTATCAAAAATAACTGCTTACCAAAATATGCAACAAAACATCAAATAAACTAATGTGATACTTCACAACTAAAAAATTGACAATTCAAACAATATAACTACCTTATAAAAAAACCAAAAGAATCTTCTATCAATATATTATAATAACAATATTATAACATTTCAAACTATTTAAATAATAGTTATAATAAAATAGACATTGTAGATCAGTATATATAATATTATCACTATGTGTAAACTGTCAATTTACTAGGTTTTACAGTCAAATTGAAATGAGGTGAGTTCGCAAACCTTAATTTTAAATTTGTACATTATTTTAAAATTTCCATAATTCAAGTTATGATATAATTATGATATATTTTACATGAATTTAAATCTAAGCTGTCGTTGAAATCAAACTTGATCATAAAACATGATTAATAAAATTTTGAAGCTGCACTAGCTGTAACTGGAATAGTATTTATTTTGATAACCAATTATTTACTGAAAATTATTAATACCAATAATTAGACAGTGTATATGTTAGTTAGGGGTCGGTTGTATCCAGAAGTAGGTTGAAATCATGATTACATTGGGGGCACTGATTTTTGGATGCGGACTCAATAATCACTTTGAGTAGATTTATTGTACAATATTATCTGTACAGCTGTATTTACTGACACTCAGACAGGGTTCAAAATTAACAGTACTCCCATGCCCCCAGACTACCAATTCTTTTCATGGGCATGGGGTACCATACTTTGCAGCTGATAGCCCACTCAGGCTACCACTAATTATGTGATGAGGATGGAAGATTTATGGACATGAAATATTTTAATGACATACTTCCAATAGAGGAAATTTGTTTTCAGTTCAGGAATATGAGACTACAGGTCACAATACTTGGGCTACCACTTTTAGAAATTAGGAGTAGAAAAAGAAAAAGTTAATTTTGAGCCCTGGACTGACAGGTGATGCAGTACTATAGATGAGAGTATATCATTATATCTCACAAAAACACTTTCAAAAGTTTCAGTTACAGCTGGTGCAGCTTTAAGAATCAAAGATAAGATGTAATTAAAATTCAATACATATGATTTATTTCTTGATAATTTCTCATATTTCTTGATTAGTTTTGAGTGATATTATGATGTTATATTCAGATTTAGTATCATCTAAACAAACTAACATTGCAGACCAATCTGATCCGCATATCAAATGAAATTATAGTAAGAACTCATTCATTACCAAATAATCTATAACTTGACTACATAATTTAAACTTGAACAAGGAACGTTGACTTTTTTAGTCTATCACCTGTGTTCAAGTTCTTCGTCAGTTATTACAATATACTTCATAATTTAATACTTTTAGAGTCAACTTTCTCAAAAGATATGTTGGCCAGCAAAAGTACTCCTGAGAGAAAGCCAAGGATTGATTAGCTATCATTTTTGTAACGTTTGGTAACCGAAGAAATAAAATAAAAACATAGAGTACTTGTTGTTTGTAAACAGACAAATTTTTCTTTAAATTTTCTTCCCTACCCTGCACCCCAATCACACTCCATGTACTAATAAACGATGTGAACTTGTAGAAATGTACATTTACACTGGACCAGTTTCATGGCAGCTGAAAACTAAGAAACCATAACCCACTAACTAATTGTGTATTCTTTACAAGAAACTGATATGCAAATTACCTCATTTGCTATACATATATGTAAGAACTTGATATGCAAATGACCTGATTTGCATATACATATATGTAGTAAATATCTATGCAAATACATGGATTTGTAGGTATATGTATACAAGAAACTGATATGCAAATTATTTATTTTGCATGTACAAAACTGATATAGTTTCATACATATATGTACATGCAAAATAAATAATTTGCATATCAGTTTCATGTATACATATACCTACAATCATATACCTACAAATCAGACAATTATTTGCATATACATTTATGTATGTCACTGATATGCAAATTACTTACTTTGCAAGTACATGTATGTATGAAACTAATATGCAAATTGTTGAATTAGCATATGCAATACTAAACAAAATACAACCAATGAGAATAAAAGATGTACTAATACTGATTTAAATAAAGAAATCGTTTCTTAAACAGGTCAGTAAAAATGTTTGTCATGGATTCTTTTGTCTTTTTAATGAAAATCTTATGACATGAATACATTTTCCAGAAGGTGTTGTAATTTGAAATAATGTCTCATACACTGATATAATTTCTGATATCCACATGATTACTGGATATGTTATCAATTGTCATAATAAAAGCAATTGCCATGGTTACAAACATTTCCCATTGTGCAAAATAGCAAAATCCTATGTTTCTGCCAAGGATTGTAAGCAGGTGACATTTATATGAAATCCCCAGTAACTTCACGATGGTTCAAAATTATGATTTACTAGAATTATACCAGTTTGACAAAATTTTCCACTTTCTCGTACCAAGGTTCCCAACCTTAGCAAAACCATAGAAATTTTTTTGTGTGTGTGAGAAATTCCCTCAAAAAATACTTAATTTTTTTTGGACAAATACTTTATCTTTGATGACTGAAAGTAAACGTTTTCCATTTCTTGCAAAAACACCAAATTCAGATTATATCAAGTGTAGAAAATCCCTATAAACAGTCTTACATACTATCTATTTGCCATGGAGACTAATGATGTCATAGCATGTTTAATCACATGATTCTTATGATACTTGTGATTGGGTGTAAGTATCACATGACACTTGATATGTAAATTGCAAACAACATGTTTTCTTTGAAATATTGCTAATTTCTAGCAAGAAATGACATCTTAAAAATCTTAAATAAATTCTCAAAAATGTCATATTAGACAGTGCTGACACCACAACCTAGCATTCTGGAATTTCAATCTTAAATCAGCATCATTTATTGGCTAGGAAATTGATCCTAGTGAATGTTCAGGTATGATTAACCAATGACAGTATCTGTCTCACAGTTTACTTTTAATTATACTGATTGGATATGTTCTAAATTCAATGGACTGTTTGTTTGTATAATGCTTTTCTCCATTGTTCACTAAACAACACAAGTCTCTTCAAAGTTCTGATAAAATGATTTTTAAAGTTACCAAAAACATTGACACAAATATTTAAAGACTTTGAATTCTAAGATGTTTGTTTACCTTTAACTTTGTTCATTTGTTTACTTGTTTGAATGCATGTACATGCTTGTATATAGTACTAGTAATATAAAAAATATGATTGGCTGACTGATTCTACCAGATATCTTCATTGGCTGATTTGAATTTACTAGTTGTTATATGATTGGTTAAAATCTGATGACTCATCTCATTTTAGCCAATCAAATCATGTGTCATCATGGAATGGTCTAAGGTATACAATTGGCATTGATTTTGTAGCAAAACTTACTGAAACTGTAGATAAGGTTTTGAAAAGTGCAGTCAACGATTTTTCAGAGAGGTATCGTTTAGTAAACAAAGGCAAAAGTCTGCAAATATAGATTTACATGATATATTGAAACCGACTTTACCGTAACCAAATATAACTCAAAAGTGTAAGTTGTCTGTATATCTATCAAAAAGAAGACATTTTTCATAGCTGTTGATTCTTGCTACCTGACACAGAATTTGTACTTAGTGTCACTGCTAGGGGGTCATATGACAAATTAAATACATGAAATTTCATAGCTGGTTGATTCTTGCTACCTGACACAGCATTTGTACTTAGTGTCACTACTAGGGGTCATATGACAAATTAAATACATGACACAGCAGCAAGATCGAGGAGCTTGGGGGGTCCAGTTATAGTGTACTACAAATTGCAAATCACAAGTACCTTATGTGATGTATGTTACAATAAGTCTTATTTATTTAGACTGAACTAGACTGTCGACAGTTGGTTGTGCCTTTTTTGATCTGTTTCATCTAAAACAAAGTCGTCGCCTCGCTCCATAGCACTGAATACTAATATACGTACTGATAGTGCCTTCAACACTTGCTGTTGCTATCAGTACGCGGTTATAGTATTGCTCCGGATCGGACCGAGGCGATGACTTTAGTTTTAAATAAAACATACCAAGAAAGGCACAAATGACTGTAAACAGTCTAAGACTGAACAAAAACATGTGTTACTTGAATGAATAATTTACTGTACATCACATGATAATTGTCTTTAATAGATAGGGACTAGTATTATCCATATGTAGTAGATGACTTTAGTTTATTTATTTTGTAATCTTATAATCTTTCTGTTGTGTTGTATTTATTTTCTCTAGACCATAAATACCGAAAAACAAACACCATACAGAAAATTTGTTCATCTGACTTCTGAGTCCTATTATAGATGTACTGTGATCTGATTTTTTTTTGAAAACCAAGAATGAAATCTACAAAAGCTGTGTTTCAGGTAGGTAAAATTTGCCATATTCACATTATGAAAAAAACAAAAGATTGTACAGTTTGGCCACTAGGAGTGCTATTCAGAAGCAAGAAAGTGAGGGCCACAATAGTTGAGTAGTGTAGTCCTCATCTGAAAACTGACATTTCTCAGTGTTGAAAGGCTAAAGTCAATGGTACTCTCAGCTTGTCTGAATACAACTGCTTACTTCGTTTACTATGATGAAACTTTTTGGAATTTTGGATTATGCATGATTTAAATGTTTCTTGTAGTGCTGTGTGTTTTAGCACTCACCTTTCCTACTTTGAGGTGTCCATGGAGGAACTTCTTTTAAAAATGGCTACGCGAATAAACAAGACAACACACTGCCAGACTACTACACCCTTAAAAGTTTACAAAAGTCGACTTCTTATTTACAAAGAAACTGCAACTTACATTGGTTCATCTCAGGTTTCATTATTTTTTTAAAATTGCAACGCAGGACAAACCCAAAATCTTTGTGCTGAGTCATACATATCTGTCTTGCCTTATCAACCCTTCTGTCAGTATACATTGGTTTGTTCCTATTGGACTTGAACAGGTTGGGTTGTACCATAGTAGTGAAAAGGGGGTGATAGGCTGACAAGAAACGTTCGTCTTCATATCTTGGAAAAGTCCTGGGGGTTTTATTATCAATATTGCATCAGGTCATTTATTCAGTGTTGATATTCTTCAGATTGCATCATAGTTTAGTTGTTCTCTTTGCTGACAAGTTAGTAGACATATTCCTTACTGCTGCTACCTCGTCTAAGACTACAGCACATACACAGTGAGAACATCATACCCAGCAACTGATAAATTAAAAAAGAGAAGAAGAAAGAAAACAGTTTAGACACATTTCTTGACGAGATTTTTTTGTATGACGTCATCACTATCTGGACTTCAGTCATTAATATCGGTAGTTGAAAGTATGGATATGAACTAGCCATAAACCCTAACACTAGAGGGCAATACACTATAGCCATGAACCTGACACCTGAGGGTGCTATACTGAATTGTACATAGATGTCAACTTTTGCTACAATAACATATTTCTGTAAGTTCATACTGTTAATTATCTTAATGTGTTCGATTGACTTTTGACCTTATTAGCACTGTAAAAAATGTTACTGACCAACCACTGGACAAACTTCTAAAAGAATACAGTAAAATTTATGCCGTACCTGTATGACACCAACACCGATGCCAATACCTGCCATCAGAACATAATTCCTCTCAACTGACATAGCTATTGCAGAAGCACAACCCTGTAAAGATAAAATATGTAAATTGTTGTGGTCGAAAAATACCGAGATAAATGACTCCATCACATTAGCTATGTAACACCCTAAAGGGTGATGGCTGGATGATGGATGTTAGTTTGACAGTTGGTTGCATGGATGGATGGTTGAGGGGAGGGATTGGTGGTAGGGAGGGTTAATGGATTGTTCAGTGGGTGCTGGAGAGGATGATGGGTGGGTGGGTGGGTGGTTTGGTTGTGGGTGGGTGGGTGGGTGGGTGGATGCTTGATGGAAGGAATGGATGGTGGGTAAGATGGGTTATTCAGTAGGTGCTGGAGAGGATAGATGAATAGATATATAGGAGAGGGTGAATATTATCAAGGGCATGATATTTTTGAATGGTTTATAGCAATAATAAGATTGTTCAGTGGCATGATGATGGGTGCCCTGCCTACATGTTTGTCAATTATCCAATAGAAGCTTGAGATGTTGATCATGTGACTACTTGCAACAGTCATTATCTTTACAACTTCTATCAGTCATCCAATCAAATGTTGCAGTGTTGATCATGTGACTACTGAAGACCTTAAACCTTTTGTCAACCAACCATCCAATCAGATGTAGTAATGATGATCATGTGACTAAAGACCAATGGGTATTGTGTTTACAGTTTGATTGTTGTGGTACCAAAAGTTACAAAGATTGGATGCAGACTTGGTGGTATGAAGCAGAGAAAAACACCTCTGGTGCCGATGCATGGATGTATCCCCAATCTTGTTGTGTAGTGTCTGGAAAGGATAAAATAATCAAAGATGGAACCCTTCCACAACCCATGAATGTAACAGCCTGTAAGGGAGATGATAGTATTGCTGTACCAAATGATGCCATGCATGACAATGTAAGTAAACAGTATGGAATATAGAGTTACTACATTTTGTACTTCGTATGGAAATGAAGATGTACTTAGTCTTTTGTCTGGCATCTGATATTTATTGGAAACTTTGTGACATGTGACATCATGAGTTTGTCATGTGACATACTATGCCAGTCATTTGACACTGTCGGTCATCAAATTTCATAATATCTATTAAAAGAAAATTGTACATAATTTCCATTTGAGTCTTGTTCTTTGAAGAATGTGATTTAGAAATGTCTATAAACTTAATATTTATGTATCCAATCCAGTCACTTGTTACATGACAAGCATATTATAATGTCATTATACCAAACACGAGCCAAGTTGAACAAAAAATATGGAACATATACTCTGGTTGTTCACCTCAAACAATGTGCATCTATATTACAAGAAAACATGTCTACATCACTAGTTCTACTGAGTTCAAAATATGAGTCAAAAAATTGCCATTACTTTCCTTGATTTTTCTTTGATAATAATGGCGCTGATATAATTAAGTTATTCTCCAATATTTTTCTTCATTCAGCTAGAAAATACTTCTGACCTTATCACTACTCGTCTAGTGACCTGTAGTTACAAAACATTAGGTCACTCATATTTTTCCTGGCTAAACGAAGAAATATATTAGAGAATGATATCTAAATATATATATGGCATTATGCTTAACTTTGTAATATATGATATTATTTAATTACTATTCAGGGATGCTATGACAAAATCTACACATATATCAGAAATAATATATGGATTATTGCTGGTGTTGGTCTTGGTGTTGCAGTACTCCAGGTAAGTCAAAGGTTTGACTACTCAGTGTTTGTGGATTCAGTACTCCAGTTAAATCAAAGGTTTGACAACTTAGTGTTTGTGGATTCAGTACTCCAGGTAAGTCAAAGGTTTGACTTTTCAGTGTTTGTGGATTCAGTACTCCAGGTAAGACAAAGGTTTGACTACTCAGTGTTTGTGGATTCAGTACTCCAGGTAAGTCAAAGGTTTGACTTCTCAGTGTTTGTGGATTCAGTGACTCCAGGTAAGTCAAAGGTTTGACTACTCAGTGTTTGTGGATTCAGTACTCCAGGTAAGTCAAAGGTTTGACTTCTCAGTGTTTGTGGATTCAGTACTCCAGGTAAGTCAAAGGTTTGACTACTCAGTGTTTGTGGATTCAGTACTCCAGGTAAGTCAAAGGTTTGACTACTCAATGTTTGTGGATTCAGTACTCCAGGTAAGTCAAAGGTTGAACTATTTAGGATTTGTTGAGTCATCATTTTGAATGATTAGAATTCTCGCTATCTGCAATACAATTCTATGCATCGCTAAGGAGTCAAATGGAACGCAGTCTCGCGACCGCGCTTGCATTTGTCGACACCTACACTTCCGGTCGCCTATGTCAATACACGTGAATGTTTCTTCCCAACAGTTTAATTTGTAACAAATAAGATAAACGCAAGTTTTAAGCTCATATAATTAAAGAGGTGGGAAATTTAAATATGTACAGTATCTTTCCAGAGCAAAATTACAAGAGATGTCTACAACTGAAAATGGTAAAGAAACACCCCTGTGTATTAGCATAGCCGACCGGAAGTGTAGGTGTCGACATTAGAACGCGTTGTCGCGCGACTTCGTTCCATTTGACCCCACAGTGATGTGTAGAATTGTATTGCAGGTAGCGAGAATTGCTTGTATTTACAGACTACAGAAAAGAATTCAGCTGACAATTATTTCTCACAGCTGTGACTTCTTTGTCACTTTGATGTAAAAATAGACGCAATCTACTATGATGATTTTCATTTCTGCACAAACCAGACTATCAACTATCGTTACGCAATATTGTATGATGTGAATTGATTACTCCAATAATTATTTCTTTTTCCTAACAGATTTTCGGACTCATCTTTTCAATATGTTTACTAAGGAACATGAAAGATTTTGACTACGATGATTAGCGGAGAGTAAATGCAGCAATGAGAACAACAAATTGCAACATAGCAAAGTGTTTCCATCAACAATATCAGGTGCCATTTTTATACATAATCATAACCCTGCTGTGTGAAGGATCACACGTTTGCTGGCGCCCTCAACACAATAAAGTATATTTTCTTTTGTTTTTATTACACCATTATTCCGGGGAGCATGAGAACAAGAACAGTTTTTCATACAAAAATTGTAGTTTTTTCACTCTCTTCTAGAATTAGAGTCTGTATAATATGGACATGTAGTGGTCTATTTTAGTGATTTTTGTATCAACATTGCGTGAGTTTGTAATATTTCAAAAAGACTTTAAGAAAAAAAACAAAGACACAGACTATAGAATCGTTCCTCTAGCAAAATGTATGTAGATCTTGCCACTTTGAAGATATGGTCAAATTTTTATTTGTAGATTTGACAGTGAATATGTCGTCAAAAAATTAATGCAATGAAGCAAAAGAAATATAAGAGTACACACATGTCAGTATTTTTATTGAGTTTTTGTATATTTTTGAAAACTTGTTAGTTTTTTTTGGTTGAATCTGTGATAGTTCTTTCTGTGCATTTCACATTATCCTGAAGGACAAATATCGTAAGTGGAAAAGTGAGAGATTTTTCATTCATGTGAGAGAAATAAACCAGTTTGGTTGATAACATGTAACGCAGAGACTTGTAATTAATAAATACAACCGTGGTTTAATTAAAAGTTACAATTGAAAATCACGGCATTTTTTCTGAAAAGAAATAAAGATTTAATAACGTTTCTCCAAACTTTTGATTTTTTTTAAATATCAGAACAGAACTTTCACAGATTTATTAGAACTTTAGAAAAATGAATCCTTTAGTCAAAGAAAGTCAATGAATTGAGTTGCAATTTGCATACAGCCATAAACAACAGCCATATTTGGGAAGTAATTTGCATACAATTTGAATAATAGCCATATGTCGATTGTAATTTGCATACAAATCAAACATCCATATTTGGAAAGTAATTTGCATACAATTTCAAACACAAACAGCTATATAGGTCAATTTGCATATATTTGCATACAATTGACAAGTAAGCCAATCATAGATAGTGTTTTAAGGGTTATTATAATTAAGAGTATCTAGTACATGGTACTATATACTCAATAAAGTGTACACAAGTGTGATGTGTGTACTGGTGATGGAGAATGTTTTAACAGCCTTTTTAATGAATAAGAACAGCATCTAGCTATGTTCAAACTCATGAAAGCAGTGATTTTACCTCGGAACTTAGACTAGATGAATTAAATGTTACCATGGTAACATGTTAATTATTATAACCTACAGATGGGATTTGTTGACAAATACGTACATATGAGTATCTATTGAAAGTACATATTTGCTGTTTGATGCATATAATTTTCTCTTGTCTGGAAGGTATAATGTTATACACTAACAAAACTAACCATGATTGTTTAGTGATGTGCGCCCTCATGGGTAGACTTGGAGGGTTCCTTTGTTTATATAGCTCGCCTGCGACCATCAGTATATTGTATTAAGGTATATAGTTGGACTAACAAACATTAAATGAAGATGTAATTTTGTGAATTTTTACTCGTTAGAGTTGGAGTAATGGTCATTTTCTGTCTTGTAGTGATCAAGGTATCTTCAGTTATAGTAATTTTACTAAAAGTGTCTGTTTCTAGTCTAACCTTCCAAACAAGATGTCATTTTTTTCATCATCAACTGTTTTCAATTGCTGTGTCTTACCTTTGCCATTTATGGAATGTTCTATTCAATATAAGGGGTGGGAAGGTTTGAAAATCTCTCTCAACTCAGGGGTTAAAATTTTGTTCAATGCAGAGTAACATACCATCTCAATAAAAAAAGGCCCTCATAGTTTATTATCGGTGATCTGTCTTGCATGTGTGTGCTGATACCTTCCTACAAACACTATCCTGATTCACGACTGGAAATCAAGGAATTGAAACTCTAATATGTCAACCTTACAAGGATAGGGGATAGTTTGTCATTAAAATGTACAAAATATGATAGAATAGTGAAATAGAAGGTTCCTTGCTTCTTTACACCTTCTACCTCTAGAATACCACATGCATGACAGATTTTGTTAGTTTCCTTACCACCTGTACAATGCATGACACATAGATTCCGTTAGCTTCCTTACCACATTGACAATACCCGACAGATTCCGTTAGCTTCCTTACCACTTTGACAATTCCTGATAGACACATTCCGTTAGCTTCCTTACCACTTTGACAATTCCTGATAGACACATTCCGTTAGCTTCCTTACCACTTTGACAATTCCTGATAGACACATTCCGTTAGCTTCCTTACCACTTTGACAATTCCTGATAGATCCCATTAGCTTCCTTACCACTTCTACAATACCTGACAGATTCCGTTAGCTTCCTTACTACATCTAAAGTATTTTCAATCTACCGTCCTTCCTTTCAGTCCAGTTAAAATAGAGATTTGATTGATTACAGTACAATTTATTACACAATATCTGTTGTACTTTTGTTTGAAAGTTGTTGTTTTTTGTCAATTTTTCAACATCCTGTGGTCTTTAAGATGAAACCAATCAGAAGGTCAGGAAATTATGAAATCAAATCTCTAAGTGTTTTTGATTGTAATAACACCCAACTTCCTGTCAAAGTATGTAGTGCACAAACTGGGGTCATTTCATATACATTTATGCTAATTGTATTCATGAATATTGTTTCCATATCGTGCATGATATATCTAAGGTCATTTAGTATTCATTTATGCTAATTATATTCAGTATTGTTTCCATATGGTACATGATATATCTAAGGTCATTTAGTATTCATTTATGCTAATTACATTCATGAATATTGTTTCCATATCGTGCATGATATATCTGGGGTCATTTAGTATTCATTTATGCTAATTATATACATGAATATTGTTTCCATATGGTGCATGATATATCTGAGGTCATTTAGTATTCATTTATGCTAATTATATTCATGAGTATTGTTTCCATATGGTGCATGATATATCTGAGGTCATTTGGTATTCATTTATGCTAATTATATTCATGAGTATTGTTTCCATATGGTGCATGATATATCCGAGGTCATTTAGCATTCATTTATGCTAATTATATTCATGATTATTGTTTCCATATGGTGCATGATATATCTGAGGTCATTTATTATTCATTTATGCTAATTATATTCATGATTATTGTTTCCATATGGATCATGATATATCTGAGGTCATTTAGTATTCATTTATGCTAATTATATTCATGAGTATTGTTTCCATATGGTGCATGATATATCTGAGGTCATTTAGTATTCATTTATGCTAATTATATTCATGAGTATTGTTTCCATATGGTACATGATATATCTAAGTCATTTAGTATTCATTTATGCTAATTATATTCATGAGTATTGTTTCCATATGGTGCATGATATATCTGAGGTCATTTAGTATTCATTTATGCTAATTATATTCATGAGTATTGTTTCCATATGGTACATGATATATCTAAGTCATTTAGTATTCATTTATGCTAATTACATTCATGAATATTGTCATATTCAAATTATATAACGATAATTCATATAATATTCAAAAACCTCATTTTGTACACCGTTTATTCCAAAGTATTACTTCTTCCACATACAACAAACTTCCCCACTTTTCTAAATATTGAGTTTGCTATTACCATATATTATTTGGCTTTGATAGACATTGTATACTTTTATGTAGAGCTTTAGCTGAAAGACATTGCATCATTTTTTTAAAAATCTCTTGTAAGATATTTCTTGCAGTGACAGAAATACCTTTCTTATAAGAAAACCTGGAAATATAGAATTAACATGAAATCACAGTTATTTATACGGTAGATATGAAGTGATATATGTAAGCCACACCTTGTACTATTTATTGGCTTTTTATCTGTTTGTTACATTAACTTTTTTATATCATAATGCTATATATATATGTGGTCAAAGCTGGCCTCACTTTCACTCCATGGCTTGCAACACAGAAATCACTTTTCAAAAACACCAAATCTTTCTTTCTTATCTTGTTCAAATCATAAATTATAGAACAAGGCTAGCTGTAGATGTATGTGAATTAGATCAATCGATGATGTAATTTGTATATCATGTGATGTTCATCAACCTATAATCATCCTTCTCTTGAGTCATGTGAATGAAGTAAACCAATGAGCTTTCATTTGATGGTCACATGATTCAAATTTGAATAATTTCTTAAAGTCAGTGCAAGAATCATGTGATTTGAGTAATCCAATGAACTTGTAGTATCAGAATCATGTGATTTGAATGAACCAATTAAATACTAGTCTTAGCATCATGTGATTTGAATAAATCTTAACTGTCACTAAGATCAAATATACCTGTGTTGTATATTGCCATGGAAATTGTCACTTAGCAAAAGAAGCTCAGGAGATGCATTATTATTTAGTTTCTATAGAAACACTAATATTTATGGCATACAGATTGGTGTCTGAAAGAGAATGTAAATGGTGGCCCGGCCCCCATGGCAGTGAACGTGTTTAAAGTTGATCTCAGGTTAAAAGAAATCGTAAGACACCAAAGTAGGATAATTTGCAGTAAGGCGTGATACAGAATAAATCATGTAGTTGAATTGTCTTTTTAAATGCTTCTTGATAATTAGAAACATCACCTTCAAAATGTCAGCCTTCTACAGGGGCCTTCTGCAATTTAAAAAAAAAGGAAAAATTAAATTCTCCAGATCATCTCTTTCAAAATTCAATTATCTGTCAATCAAAATGATTGACAGGTAAGTTGAGCCAATCACATGAATGTATTCTTGGTAGATGTATGATAACTTTTCACAGTAAGAATTTTGTATTTTCCAAATAATGTATTTAGCCGAGTCCACCAATGAAATGTAGTCTTATATCTAAATTGTATGTAGTCAGTCGGTCCAGCCAATCAGGAGAACTGTCTTGACCATTGTATGAATAGGGGTGGTCAGGATGTCTTTCCTGAGGGGCTGTTATTACCTCTTTTTAGGACATTTGTATGTTGGTAAGATGTAAATAATGTTTGGATTTCAACATTGAAAAGTAAGAAAGTTGAGAATTGGTAGAATATATAGGGTAAGTTTTTGTTGATGGGAATTGGAGAGGATCAAGATTGCCATGGAATGTTATAAACCTGGAATTAATACCAGGAAAGGGAATTGCAGTGTTTACTGGTTAGATCATGTCAAGTTAGGTCAAGTTAGGTCATAGGTCAAGTTAGGTCTTATGTCAAGTTAGGTTAGGTCAGGTTAGGTCATAGGTCAAGTTAGGTTAGGTCAGGTTATATCATGTCAAGTTAGGTCAAGTTAGGTCATAGGTCAAGTTAGATAAGGTCAAGTTATATGTCAAGGTAGGTCAGGTCAAGTCAGGTCATGTTATATATCAAATTAGGTCATGTCAGACCATTTATTAGGCAAGAGCAACAAATAAACTGACCAGAAGTATAGCCATTTCTATAAAAGTTTGTGAATACATCCAACACACTAATAATGTGTTTACTAGATCAAGAAAGAAGTTTGGCTAGAAGTACACAGAGGTCAGGTCAGGTGGGGTGAGCAAATAAACTAACCTCATATTGAGGAAACTATTGGACTGGTATTTTGTTTCATTCTAACTATTGGGGCTCTAAAGCTCTAAAGCCCTCTAGTGGTGAAAATGGGACAGGGAATCAGGGTAGAAAAAACATGACCACATATAATTGTGAAACTAAAGACAATAATTTGTATTTTTTTTAGGCTGGTTTAACTACAGAACTTTTGTATCAATAATCTCCATACCAAATATAGAGCAAAAAAAGACTTCATACTTGATCTAAATGAAACAAGAAAAGTGAACAAAGTCACCATCAGTTCCAACTCCCACCAACAACAAACTTGCTAGGTCCTGTAAATACCCAGTTCACTTTCCTGTCAAAAAGTTAAAAAGTAATGTTTTTCTGGAATAAATTGATAATTTTTATCACATTTGTTAATTTTAATCCAGATTTTGTGACTTTCAGTCAAAAATTATCAAGATTTGATCAAAAAAATTTGCAAACGAACAAGAATTTCTGTCATTGAAACTTTTGGCGGGAAAGTGTTAGAGACCTATAGTTACAGAAACTTGCTGTTTGTTTCTTGCGAAATCATGCAGAACATATTCACCCTGTGTACATTAATTTTGAGAAAAATCCTGAAATTAGTCAGTTTGTGCTATATAAATCATAATATTGAACAAATAAATTTCCTCAGTAAGATTTTCATTTATTGTTGCCTAGCAACTTGAAATCAACACACACAGATGTGACTTTTGTGAGATCTGACATAGATGATAACAGACAGCAAGTTTGTGTATATTCATTTAGTAATCTCTGTTTTTAATGACTTTTACAGTGAAATCCTGTGAACTGTTTGTAATATGCCATTGTTTTTACAGTCCATCTCATTAATACTTATTAACTGTTATTTCTCTTGGTGTTATTTTTACAATAAATATGATAGACTTTCACATAGGACTATGTCTCTTGTCTTTTTATTCATGTATAATTATGATTGACACCTGACAGCTTTCTATTTTTACCCTGTAGACAAAATGAAGGGGTTCATGACACAAGCAATGTCATTGTCCAATCATAACCTCTCAAGTTGCACTAGCTGTAACTGAAATATTTCTCATCAACCTGTATGTGTTTACCAGGGTCAGGTATAATTTTAAAAATACATTTCCTCTCAGAACATGGTCAGTTTACATTTATAACCGTGTGCATGACACTAAGCCATGTCTACACTCATTGAATGCGACGTGTTCAGAAAGGCTGTTTTAGGTTATGACGTCACTTCCGGTTTGAACTGCCTTTGGTCGACTACTTTAAAACACCACTGTGCTTATAGTGGCTAAAAGTGAACAAAAGTGTTGGAAGTTTTGGCCTAAATTTTTATTACAGACCCATGATTTACAAGAGTGTCGGATCACTTCATACCGTTGGGGCTGCCAAAAAACAAAGGCATCTGATGTGGTAATGTTGAGGGCGCACAACAAAAGCAATGACTACAACCATAGACCCTACACCAACAGTAGGGTCTATGCTACAACCAACTCGCGTGCCCATGTACAACATAACAGAGATATCAATTTGTCAATAACTTTAAAAGAAATTTCATATCTACATATTGTAACACCAAAACAACTTCAAGAAAAACTGTTATAAATATTCACTTATTCCTCGGACACTTCCGAATGGAATCTCTTCCCACTGTCAGTGCAACAATCAAAGTCAGTAGACAGTTTCAAATCTGTCCTCTCCAGCATTGATATCATCCATCTCATAGATCGTGTTCACCTGAACACACAGGTGAGATCTAAAGGACGCCGCCAGCGTTACGCCTCTCTCCCCCTCTCCCCCTCCCTCCCTCCCTCCCTCCCTCTCTCTCTCTCTCCCTCTCCCCCTCCCTCCCTCTCCCCCTCCCTCCCTCCCTCCCTCCCTCCCTCCCTCCCTCCCTCCCCCCTCCCCTCTCTCTCTCTCTCTCTCTCTCTCTCTCTCTCTCTCTCTCTCTCTCTCTCTCTCTCTCTCTCTCTCTCTCTCTCTCTCTCTCTCCCCCTCTCCCCCTCCCGCCCTCCCTCCCCTCCCTTCCTCCCTCTCTCTCTCTCTCTCTCTCTCTCTCTCTCTCTCTCTCTCTCTCTCTCTCTCTCTCTCTCTCGATCAGATCTCTCTCTCTCTCTCGATCAGATCTCTCTCTCTCTCTCTCTCTCAAACTCTCTCTCTCTCTCTCCCTCTCTCTCTCTCTCTCCTCTCAAACTGTGCATTCATTCAAACAGGTTCCTCGTTGATACCATATACGTGTTATTACGTCTTATTAAATCTACCATACTGTGCATCCATTCAAACAAACACAAATAAGATAATAGTATAGTAAATGCATGACAACATCTGAAATGGTATTTAAAATTGTTTTAATAAATTATTATGATTTTGATAATTACTATCAACACTAAAACTTTACAAAGTAAAACAAAATTAACACTCGATAAATACATTATAAAACAAAATACATTTTAGTTATTGTCAGAATTACAAATGAAAATACAATTTAATGTGACCACTCGTTTTGTGGTTGACAAGAAATTCAAATACAATGACGATATGACGTAATCAAAAATGTCAACGATAATAACATCCACTTTAAATCATTAGTCAGACCAAGGCAAAGTCGTCAAGTTTTATTACAAGGGGTTTAAATATTTTACTTGTAAAAAGTGGAATTCAAAGTTTGAAATAACCCAAATAACTGTACATAAAAATGTTGGAATATGTTGAACTTCTTATAAAAACCCAATGACTTTTTGAGCTCTCTGAAAGTTCGAAGTTACACTGCTTCTTGATAATTGTAAGTAGATAATTACATATAATTTTGATAAATAATTTTACACAGCTTTCAGAACATTAACCTTACAAAGTTAGGATTTTTCTGAATTTTAAACATGTACAATCCATATCTGTATACTTTAAATCAGTAACGAATTCAAAATTCACATTCCAATAATCAGTGTAATAAAAGGCTGCACGGTACTTCTACTGTACAAATCACGATTGCGACAAGCGCCTGATACTTAGTAACTGAAAGTGTTATAGCGCCCTCTCGTGACTACATCAAACGGCAGCTCATTTGCAAAATGGAATCCATTGAGTGATGAACGCACTCAGTGTTTCCAAGTTTTATCATCAAATAACAGCCGTCCAGTGACATCCAAATGAAATCAACTTTACACAACATAATCAACTAACATCAAAGAATGTACAGGTAAGGTTTTATAATTATTCTGCACACACAAGTAGTTTTACGGCCAATGTGAAATTCTCAGATGGAAATAGCATATGTTGAAGTCCGGACGTCATGACCGGTTTACATGTGTTACTTCAAAAATACTCAAATTGTGTCACAAAATATTCTTGGATTTATCCAAAAATGTTTTAGTGTACATCAGTAAATGTAGCGACACCTGTGTAGTGTCATTTCCAGTCATAATTTTTATCAGAAAGTGTGAAAATAAAGAAATACTTGATCAGTCTAAAGGTAATGGCTGTCGTATCGTAACGACGCGGTAAATACAAATTGTGACGTCACAACTTTCAACATATGAAAAATCCAATATTCCTCTAGTTCTGCAACAAAACATTCTCCAAAATGTTTACAAATATCATAAGAAACATCACAAAAAATAGCGACACACATGTAGAGTGTGTTTTATTCAAAAAAAATTCTCAAAATATGCAAACTAGAGAATATTTTTGTGCAGACAATGTTGTTTACAAGATTAAAGTGTTGTTGACCTCACATCTCTTTATTATCCTATATTCAATAAAATTCTCTGAGAATTTCACTAAAAATAATGAAATAAATTTTTTTTCTTGTAAAATATACACCGTAGTGTAAAGTAGATTTCTTTATTTGGTGTAAACTCTGACACGGTTGTTGATACCTGGGTCTGAAACTATAATCTTAGGCTGTCCATACTTACTAACAGCAATGAATTCACCCCTGTATGGGTAATTTCCAAAACTTTCAACTTCTTCTCCATTCTTTGTATATTTCACAATCAACCTCCAACCTGACCCCCTAGGTCCCTGAATATTATAAACATTGTCCCATAAATCTACACTTAGCCCATAGGGTGCCCACACACCACTACACATTGTGAACAGATATTGTAATTGTTTACCAAACACTTTGATGCTACCATTCTCACCACTTCTGCCATGGTCAGAGACAATAACATTGTTATCACTATTGACCACAACAAACTTAGGGTCATAGAGTAGACTTGGCTGGACATGACCTCCAACCTCTGCTACACTTTCACCATTCATGTCATACTTGACCACTCTGTGACCTTTCTCATCGGTGACAACAAATCCTTCATCCAGTAAAGCAATTGCTCTTGGTTTAATGTCATCATTTTGACAAAATGTTTGAGTAGTTTTAGAAGATTTGTCAAACATGACGACTTGGTCATTACCAGAATCTGTCATGAAATAATTATTGCTTGTTGTCACGGCAACATCATAAGGTTTGAATTTATTAGGAAAGTGACCATCAAATCTAATCTCAGAGTCAAGTTCATAAGTTGATTTCAAGGTGAGTACACTATTGTTGCCTTCGTCTGCCATGACCACTTGACCAAGGTGATTTGTGGTCACTCCTTGCACTCTTTTGAACTTTACTGGACCACTTTGACCATCAAGTTCCATGGTTACTTTCCACTGACCTGTAATGTAAACAAAGGTCAAAGGTCAAACATCAGACTACACATTCAATACAACTGGCAAATTAGAATATTCTTCCTTGAAATTGCAATAAATTGTATTTATTTTTTTTAAGGGTGGGAAATTTAGTTCTGATATGATATGGTGTATGACATGTTTTTTTGAAGTCAAATATTGCATTTCCATGGCAACCATCCACGGAAAATAAACATTTAATGTTCATAAAAATTAAGTTTGTAATACTATTATAGACAACTTTTTAAATTTCATGGATGTTTTGTGTATTTATGCAACTTCTTAACAAAAACTTCAGAATTCAATTCATATGATGAAGATATGGTAACCATAGCAACAATTTTTATAAGTTCTGTTCCAAAATTCTTTTTTCTTCATAGTTTTTGTTCTAAGTGAGATAGAACTTTCAAACTTAAATTTTCTTAACAAGTAGTGATTAAATAGAATTCTTGAAAATATTATGTTCAAAACAATTCATTGGTTACCATGGTAACCATTTTTTTTATTTCTTCACTCTTGACATCCCACATGTACATTATGGTGTGTGAAATATTTTCAAAGTATCGTTTTCTCTGGTCATGGTAACAAATGGAGAGTTTGTTAAATGCAACTTTAGGTAAAATTATGTGGTTTCTATGGTAACCAATTGTGTAGAAATCCATTTTTATCATTTTATTGCCAGTTTAGTTGCATATTAATTGAATGTTACATATATATTACATAAAAATAAACATGCACGAAAAAGTGATGTCTGACATTAAATTACAGTGAGCAATTTTTAAAAAATATTTAATATGAATTTGAAAATATATGACATAATCATGCAATATACACAACTATAGTATTAAACCAAAGTTGGTGCGGATATCAAGTCATTTACAAAATTAACATCAAAGTCACAGTGGTGTGGATGACAAGTTATTTTTAGTAAAAAAATCTTATCACACTGTGTTCAGGTTGAATACTACATGAATGCGATGTCAGTATATGTGATGTCAAAGGTCACATAGATGATGTCAAAGGTCACCTCTACTTGTTCATATGAAGATAGGAGATATTCATGTTTATTTTTTTCCCCTCAACCTACTAGAAGGACTTTAGGATTATAAAAATAAATTATGATATATTATATATTTAAATTTTATCTAATATTGGTGTTCATTTTATTCTATTTACAGATATTAACGTAGAACGCGCCTCGGTTATTTTGGAGTTCTGCGCATGTGTATGCGCATCCCCAGTGAAAGAACAACTATCACTTCCGGTATAAACACGTCTAGTTTTCTACGATAAACGTAGTCCATCATGCATCTAAACTGAAAATGTACCCATTCCATTCAAAGTTTAGCCGTAATGTAAAAATAGCCAGGTCTTCTGTTGCTTTTGTAGCTCGATCACGAGCTAAATAAATCCATCTATTTCACGGTACACTGAAATTATCTTGAAACATAGAGAATGGACGACGAACGGATCGGCGACGACCCGCCCAAAGTCAAAATTGATCTGCAATCTGGTCGTACTCCCTGTCATGTCTGTATTCAGTCACAACATAACCCCGACCTATTTTAATTTTGTAGCTTTGAGGTATGTATTCAGACAAGAGTGCAACTATGTAGCAGTACTACATCTATGACAAAAGATCCAGCGGCTTTTTGTAGCAAAAGCATTCTGTGACTAGAAATGTGTACAGACAAACGAATGCGAATGTCAATTTGGGTCTCCTGTATATTGTTTTCGTGTTGACCCCCTGATCGTTGTGACTGCAAAGTTGAATACGTACGAATATCGCTCCGAAATATCCGACTTATTCCATGAACTACCGATCGAACTCGGAAGTAGACACGAAAAAAGTAAAATGTCCGGGACCTTTCATCATGTTTTCCACATGTGAATTGTTGTAATTTTGCAGCGGGTAAAGTCAAATGTAGTCTAATATATACCCTCCTTCATCGAACCTAAGGATATCTCTTTACAAATGTGAAAGATAAAATGAAGAAAACCCGAAGGTAAGTTTCAAACTTTCTGTACGCTATGTGGTGTATGAATTACGCACTCTATGTGTGTACACATGTGGAGTAGTACACTAGTGACGATCGTATCAATTTTGCAAGCGTGGGCCAATAACTCCTTTAGACCATGGATGTATTAGTGAGACATCCATGTTTAGACAGAATGGCATATAATCAACTATTATCAAGCGAAACCTCAAATTGTGGAAAGTTTAGAAGTTATTGTATTTCTAAAACGTGCACATTGATTATTACCGACGCATTGGAACATGATCGAGTGACAGCCATTTTTTTTTCATTCAACGGACATGTACATTCCACTCAGGAAACAAACAACATTGGATATGGGGAGGGTTGATGAAGAGAAAACGTACCAAAAATGAATATGTATCGGCTGTCACATGTACATACACGTACATACTACAAACCTCTGCTACAAACAATTTTATTAGACACGGTTTAGACATGATAAAATGTATGTGGTCTCTTCCTTGACACTTTGAAATTTTAACTAATAATTCTTAATTGTACCGTTATTTATTTATTTATTTATCTTTTTATTTTTAATTTTGTTTCTTTTAGTTTTTTTCTTAGCTCATCTGGGTTTAGCACTCAAAGATCATGAGATCACATAGATTTAGACAACATTTCCCACTAGCATGATTTTTTTTTGTGGCCGCTATATTTTGACTATAGGTAAAAATAATAATTTCACTTTATGAAAACTAGACTAATCATAACTTTGTTTTGTCTATCATACAGTTTTGTTAGGAGACCTTGCTTTCCACATGTTGATGTAAATCCTTCAGTTACAACATTTAAAATTGCAATTTTGTAGTTTATGAACTTTATAAAACTGCTCACTTACTGAAATATTCAACAGCTTTTTGCAAATTTACAAAATAAACATCATTTAGGTTTACCATTTTGTTTGTGTTGATGGGATGATGTTCTGTTCATGTGTGAATAATATAGCCATATATCCAGTGTCACTACTTCAAGTAAATGTATGAGATAAACTTTAAATATTATTATAAGTATTTTATTTCACTGAGAGAAAGTTAAGTTTGTGAACTAATTTTATATCATAATGTAAGTTACCAACTGATTATTAATTAAATGTCTGTTATGTTTTATTTTCTATTCAGGGCTTACACATGTACAAATGTTGACAAATTCCACTGCAAGAAGTGGACTGAAAGTGATGTGTCAGATGTGATGTTTGTGGTGACAACCCACTAGTGGTGACACTTGTATTAGCTTACAAAACCTTACATCAGCTATTGCCAGGCCAATATTGAGATGTCAGCAATCTACCACTAGCTAACCCAGTAAACATGAAGATTACATATTCTTCCGAGTGTCTAAGAAATTTTTATTTATACACTTTGCTGGTTCAAATTCACAAAGTAAAGATCAATTTAGAAACCAGTACACCACTCTCTCCAGGGGAATGTGTACACAAATGTTATTGTTACTGAAAAATTACAGCCATTTACAGTTCCTTGTTGATGAAAGTGATCAACAGTGGTAATGATAATCACACCTTCTGAATACCATTCGGTTCTGCAAGACTGTTCTCATAAAATGCCAGCTAGTGTTTCTAAATAATTTTGTGAACAATGATGCATGTAATATTTGATGGACTAAATGTATTCCAATGCCAGCATCACCTAAACTTGACAATTCTTAGGCTAGAGGCTCCAATATTTCTCTCTCTGTAGGGGTAATTTTCTTTCACAATTCATGCACCTAAGTGAAGGTAATGTGTCTTTTATGGATGTTGTCAATATATGTGTCCTAATGTTGCTTAGATTATGTAACATGGTACATGCTTTCTATGCTGTGACTGTTGAATTCAGAATATTACAGTACTGAAATTTGTGTAAGTTCATGGTTAAAAAAATAGTCATGCCATTGTTTGGATATTCATGTAAGTTTAGATATAAATATGGGTGAGATTTGAACGTATCTGGTTTTTACCAATAATTTGTCATCTATTTGATGAAATTAGAAGACAGTGTTATCCTCACTTTCATAAAAAGCTGCCATGTGTTCTAGTTGTTTTTAATGTTAATAAATATTACTTTCTATTTGTCAAAATTTGCTGATGGTTGCTAATTTGTATTTTGATTGATTGCTTGTGTGTTCATTGTCTGTATATCAACACAGGCACATTATGGTTTTGTAAATGATCAACTTCTTCTCCAGCAGAATTCAGTTGCAATGAGCATACTCCATGTTTAATAGTTAGCAAAGTCTTACATCTTTTCATTACATTACTAGCTGAGACAGGAATAGTTCTCATTTATGTATACACTACAAACACATCAATCATGACAGAAAAGTGGAGATAAACTACCATGGTATTGATTGAGATGGTCTTGATTGTAAGTTCTATTCATTTCTATACAAACTGCTTGCCTTAAATTAACTTGAAGCAAAACTGAAATCTGAAAAAAAGGAATAAAAATGGTCTTTGAATGATTGGATCAAATCAAGTCTTCTGTTTCTTGGTTTGTGTACTTTGACTGTTGTAGCCTTTGCCTATTCAAGTTTTACTGCTTTCTCTCAGGTTGCAAGGCAGATTGGTGGTGAAGCATACAGAGACAGAGACAGACAGACAACACATACACACACACAATTACATGCATTGTTATGTTATGGTTGTTTGATCCATACCTCCAGTAATTGTAATAGGGGAAGCCATCTTGGTTTCTCGCAGGGTGTATGTTTCAAGTTGTTTTCTTTTATAGTAACTATAGTTACACACATTTATAGTTTTCCAACCAAATCTCATATTAGGAGGGAACATTAGTTACATCAACGATTACCACTATTTACTGTTTCCATGGCAACGAATGTGACAACAAGATACCATAAATACCCATTGGAAGACATTGGAATGCATTGTGACCACGTGACTTTGATGTAAAATATCTGAAAAGTTTGTACCGCGACCCCAATTTTTTTTTCAATTCAATTGATTGGCATGATTAGGTTTATCTTTCGTCAAATTATTTCAAAAAGTTAAAACGGGGAAATAGAAAAAAGTTTAAAAAATATTTTTTTTTCAAAAAAATATGTCAAAAAGTTTTTCATTTTTGATTGTTAATCTTGAAATAAAACACAAATGTTGCTATTATTTGACATGAATGTAAGCACCATATTATTAAGAAAGCAAAATGACCTGAAAAAATTATATTCATCGAAAAACTATATTGCCAGGGATTCATTTATTGACATATGCTTTTTTTGACCGAAACCAGAACAATGAAACTCTAGAGGGCGCCCTCCTTAAAAAACTAGACGGTGGACCCCCAATTTTTTTTCCAAAAATATAAATCTTCCATCATAATCTACCACTGGTACAAATTTGAAAGTGATCCGACGACTTTGAAAGTCGAGGTGCATTTCACCTTAAGGAGATATTAAAAAATAAGAATTCCTTCATCCCAGCAATGTGTATGTTATGATTTAGTATAGTGTCAATAACAAAGAAGTCATTCCTTGGTATTCTTCAATCAAGTCCCATTCTACAACTACTGTGCATACCAATGATGATATCATATCCATCAAAGATGACAACAAAGATTGGATAAAAGACAAGAACTGAAGATGAGTCAAGATGACAATACCATGAACTGTATGAGATCATGATCTAATCATTTACCGTAAGGTAAACAAACCAAACGGCTCTTTTCAGAGCCAATACATCCTCCAAAAAGAGATACCGTTACCATAGCAATACACAACAACACAAACTAGATCACATTATCACCTCTTCTCTTAAAATGTAAAATGTTGCATTACAACAGAAAACCAATTATCCCCTAGCTATACTCTGGGTAACAGTAGAAAATATATACTAAACTTATTATTACCATTTCAACTATTTGTACCAACAAACTTACATCAGGACACCGGACTTTCTAATTGTATGCTCCATAATGTAAACCATATCACAGTTCCTCTATCATCAGTGACCATATATACACTTGTACAGTATTATACAGTAATTATATCTACAAATTTTAGATGTGGATCCGAAAATGCTTTGAAATTCTCTATTGTAAATCTAAACACTGCATACTGGGGATCAATAAATCTCACAAACAGTTTCTTCTAATGACTTTGGCACTTGTAGAGCAACAAAAGGAATTCAAACTTGAAACACTAACACTTTTATACATACCTGTAAATTCAAACTTGAAACACTAACACTTTCTATACATACCTGTAAATTCAAACTTGAAACACTAACACTTTCTATACATACCTGTAAATGGTAGACATTAAAGGGGCACAAGCTGAGTTTGGGAGGATTTTTGGGTTAATTTTTTTTGCGTACGAGATGTTATTTATTTTATTTGGTTATCACTGAAACATGCTAAATCATTGCTTACTATTGGCTGAAATCAAACCTGATATTTAAATATATTATATAAATGATTAAATGACATGTTTTGTTGTGTACCAACAACTCTGAGAAATTCCCTAGTATGATATGAACTTTTCAGTGGGCATCTCCCGTAAAATTCCAAGACATGAATTAGCAGGTTCACAGCTGGTGTAAGTATTTATTTTTAGTTTTATTTTGAACTTGATGTGAACTATTATAGCGGCTACAAAACTCATAGACATAGATTATTGATTGAAACTCTCTGAATGGTGGCATCTAAAAAGTTATAATAATCTTTGCTGTGAAATAATTTTCCTATCATTTCCAGGTAAAGGATATTACACAGGTGTAAAAACTTAGTGTTCCTGATGTGTTAGAAATATCATATTTATTCAAATCAGGTAGATAATACTATCACTTTAGTGCACAACGTGAAAATGAATTATACTGTGAAACCAAAAGTAATGTATTATGTTTTTAAATTTTTGATGCAAGTTTTTTCCACAAAAGTTCTCATTTCTCCTTGTGACTAATGAAAACCACATGTAAAAACTGAAAATAATAAAGAATAAATAGGGGAAACAAAATTAAACTTTGTCATGGATTGAAGCTAACTGCCACAGAATAGCTAAATGAATTCACCAAATATAAGGACAATAAATAGACAAAGTAAATATTTAATTCTCCTTATCATAGAAATCAGTCATTATATAAAACATGTATTTAAACTTATTGTGTATGTTTTCTAATAACCTATCATTTTCATCTGCATACTAGATAAATTACTGGTGTGTTTGATCATAGACCCCCCCCCCCCCTCCTCCTGGGTCTATGGTTTGATGTGGAGCATTAATTGAGCTGTACAGACATTTGTCCACCCATTCATTGAAACCTCATTTGTCCAGTTTCTAGCAAAAGATTCAACAAATATACCAAGCAGGAGGTAAGTTCTTCAACAATACATGAATAAAATGTTGATGAATGAATGATTGAATGAATGGATGGATCATGAATTTGATGAAGGGTGGAACCGGAAGGGATGTAAGGAAGGTTGAAGCCATGGCATAGATGTGTGTATATGTGTATGTTCACAATGTATGTATGAATGTGTGTGTGTGGATGAATATATTTACGGTTGGTTGAAGGGAGAGTTGTATAAATAGAGGGATATAGTGATGGTGGTATGTGTGTGATAGATGGATAGATGAATGTGTGTGGATGGATGAATTTATGTATGTATTGGATGGATAAATGTATTGTCGGTAGGTTGGAGGGATGCATGTATAGATGTATTGATGAATTTGGGGAGGGGGATGTGTGTATGTTATATGTATGTATGTATGTGCATGTGTGTACGTACGTATGTGTGTGTATGTATGTATGTATGTATGAATGTATCTGTGTATATATTGTGTATGTATATGTATATGTATATGTATGTATGTATGTATGTATGTATGTATGCATGTACTAGTATCTGTGTGTATGTATGTATATGTGTGTGTATGTATGTATGTATGTATGTATGTATGTATGTATGTATGTATGTATGAATTAATGTATCTGTGTGTGTGTGCCATATGTAATAATATGTATATGTTATAGGGAGTGAGTAAGTGGATGAGATATATGGATGGATGGAATGATGGATGAAGAGATGATAGATGTATGACTAAGTATAAGAGCCTTGAATTTTTTTTTTCCTGCTTTGTTTTAATGTCAACCTATCAACTTTTTTTATTGTAGTCATCACTCAGAAAATTCAAAGGTTTTTTGGCTCATCCATTTGTTAATCCAATACACTTATGGTAAGTACCTCTACCTTCAAAACTCAGAATAAAAATGACTTTCATTGATAGACTTTTCATTGTGGTGTTATGGTCCATAGCCAATAATGTACATCTACCATCAGTATTGCATTTTATTAGTACAGTACATTGTATACATCACATATCTACAAGTGTACACATTGTATACATGTATCATATATCTACAAGTGTATACATTGTATGCATCATATATCTACAAGTGTACCCATTGTATATATCATATATCTACAAGTGTACACATTGTATACGTCATATATCTACAAGTGTACACATTGTATACATCATATCTACAAGTGTACACATTGTATACGTCATATATCTACAAGTGTACACATTGTATACATCATATATCTACAAGTGTACACATTGTATACATCATATATCTACAAGTGTACACATTGTATACATCATATATCTACAAGTGTACACATTGTATACATTATATATCTACAAGTGTACACATTGTATACATTATATATCTACAAGTGTACACATTGTATACACCATATATGTACAAGTGTACACATTGTATACATCATATATTTGTATATCTACAAGTGTACACATTATATACATCATATATCATTCTACAAGTGTACACATTGTATACATCATATATCTACAAGTGTACACATTGTATACATCATATATCTACAAGTGTACACATTGTATACATCATATATCTACAAGTGTACACATTGTATACATCATATATCTACAAGTGTACACATTGTATACGTATCTACAAGTGTACACATTGTATACAGCATATATGTACAAGTGTACACATTGTATACATCATATATTTGTATATCTACAAGTGTACACATTGTATGCATCATATATCTACAAGTGTACACATTATATACATCATATATCATTCTACAAGTGTACACATTGTGTGCATCATATATCTACAAGTGTACACATTATATACATCATATATCATTCTACAAGTGTACACATTGTATACATCATATATCTACAAGTGTACACATTGTATACATCATATATCTACAAGTGTACACATTGTATACATCATATATCTACAAGTGTACACATTATATGCATCATATATCTACAAGTGTCCACATTGTATGCATCATATATCTACAAGTGTACACATTGTATACATCATATATCTACAAGTATACACATTGTGAACACCATATATCTACAAGTGTACACATTGTATACATCATATATCTACAAGTGTACACATTGTATATGCATCATATATCTACAAGTGTACATATTGTATACATCATATATCTACAAGTATACACATTGTGTACATCATATATCTACAAGTGTACACATTGTTTACATCATATATCTACAAGTGTCCACATTGTATACATCATATATCTACAAGTGTACACATTGTATGCATCATATATCTACAAGTGTACACATTGTATACATCATATATCTACAAGTATACACATTGTGAACACCATATATCTACAAGTGTACACATTGTATACATCATATATCTACAAGTGTCCACATTGTATACATCATATATCTACAAGTGTACACATTGTATGCATCATATATCTACAAGTGTACATATTGTATACATCATATATCTACAAGTATACACATTGTGTACATCATATATCTACAAGTGTACACATTGTATGCATCATATATCTACAAGTGTACATATTGTATACATCATATATCTACAAGTATACACATTGTGTACATCATATATCTACAAGTGTACACATAGTATATCTACAAGTGTCCACATTGTATACATCATATATTTGTATATCTACAAGTATACACATTGTGTACATCATATATCTACAAGTGTCCACATTGTATACATCATATATTTGTATATCTACAAGTGTACACATTGTATACATCATATATCTACAAGTGTACACATTGTATACACCATATATCTACAAGTGTACACATTGTATACATCATATATCTACAAGTGTACAAACTGTATACATCATATCTACAAGTGTACACATTGTATGCATCATATATCTACAAGTGTACACATTGTACACATCATATATCTACAAGTGTACATATTGTATACATCATATATCTACAAGTGTACGCATTGTATACACCATATATCTACAAGTGTACACATTGTATACATCATATATTTGTATATCTACAAGTATACAGATTGTGTACATCATATATCTACAAGTGTATACATTGTATACATCATATATCTACAAGTGTACACATTGTATACATCATATATCTACAAGTGTACACATTGTATACATCATATATCTACAAGTGTACACATTGTATACATCATATATTTGTATATCTACAAGTGTACACATTGTATACATCATATATTTGTATATCTACAAGTATACAGATTGTGTACATCATATATCTACAAGTGTACACATTGTATACATCATATATCTACAAGTGTGCACATTGTATACATCATATATCTACAAGTGTACACATTGTATACATCATATATCTACAAGTGTACACATTATATGCATCATATATCTACAAGTGTCCACATTGTATGCATCATATATCTACAAGTGTACACATTGTATACATCATATATCTACAAGTATACACATTGTGAACACCATATATCTACAAGTGTACACATTGTATACATCATATATCTACAAGTGTCCACATTGTATACATCATATATCTACAAGTGTACACATTGTATGCATCATATATCTACAAGTGTACATATTGTATACATCATATATCTACAAGTATACACATTGTGTACATCATATATCTACAAGTGTACACATTGTTTACATCATATATCTACAAGTGTCCACATTGTATACATCATATATCTACAAGTGTACACATTGTATACATCATATATCTACAAGTATACACATTGTGAACACCATATATCTACAAGTGTACACATTGTATACATCATATATCTACAAGTGTCCACAATATTGTATACATCATATATCTACAAGTGTACACATTGTATGCATCATATATCTACAAGTGTACATATTGTATGCATCATATATCTACAAGTACCCTCACCAAACAGGAAAGCTTCCATTAGCTCTCAGAAAGCTGTCAAAGACTACCCTTCGATAGCTATCCAAGGAAGACTTTTGATAGCTATCATCAAGGTGGTGATAACCCTCAGACACAGTAGAGGCAGGTATCTACTTAGCCATCGAGAGCTAGTTAGCCTTCCGATAGCTATACCTTAGCTCTGTGAGAGCACGAATTATTTAAATGAGAAGGCTAACTTAGCCGTCCATAGCTATCATTGATAGTTATCATTGATAGCTATCATTTTATGTAAATGAGGTGGATCGCTCAGCCATTGATAGCTATCATATACCCGTAGATAGCTATTTTCCTATCGATAGCTATCCATTCTTAGGGGGTATTTTACATGACGAGAGATATATAGCTAAGCCTTCCGATAGCTATTCTCAGAACACGAATTAGCCTTCCGATAGCTATTCTCAGAGCATGAACTATGATAAGAGAAGGCTTACTTACCATCTGATAGCTATCATGTACCTGCTGATAGATATTCTGTTCAAGTTATTGTACTTGTCAAAATATCCAACCTTGAGTGTACGAGTGTCTGTCAGTTGCAAGCCAAGTATGCTTCAATAATAAACTGGATAGCAACCACTCTTACCATCAAGATGTAGTAGAGAAATATGCACTAGCAACTTAGTAAATGATTGTTAGCTGGGATCTTTAAATAGCTACAAATACCTTGACTATCAAACAATATTTTCACCAAAATGCACAAAGTTCTGTAAGTAGAAGCCATACAAAAGCATATACCACTGTAAACGAAACAAATTTAAGTGATAATACTACATTTATTTCATTTTTAAAAAAAATCAGATTGGTGCAACACATATCTGATAATAGGAACCATTGAAAATCAGAATCGACGTTGTTTGAAATATAAATGTCAGGAGAGGCAGTATAAGGAACAACAGCTCAATAAGACAATCAAAAGTTACAAATAATGTAATTGGAAATCAATATTGTACCATAGTTCAATAAGTCAGAAGAAGACATTGAAACATTTTCTCAAAATAATGAATGTTACAAAATTGTCACTTATTATCAATATTGAACACAGATCAGTATTTCAAAATTAGGCACTGAAACTCATTGAAAGTTCATATGTCTTCATGAACAATCTCACCAATTCGCTAGATTTTTTTTTTTTTTTTTTTGGGGGGGGGGTCAATTTTTTTCCTCTTTATATTTACTTTTTTTTTTTAAATTAAAGCATTTCAGTACCATTTTGAATTACCGACCTCTGCTGGGATTTTTTCATTGGAAGTTTTATTAGGCATCACGTCCAAGTTGTATCTTTAGCTTTTGCAGCAAGGTACACTGAAAGAAAAAGAAAATATATATAATCACTCAAGAGTATGATACCAATGTATGTAAGTATACACAAAAGTTTAGAAACTGCTGATACATGTACATGTAGGCACATGGAGTAATTTTGTGGTACATTTTCTTGTACAACTACGCCAAATACATTCCACTTGCTGTTTTAATTTCATGAATTGTATGTGGTACATTTAGGAAATAATTGTTCATTTTGAAAAAATATATTGTAACAAGATCAGTTCACAGATACAAGATTTACAATATTATTAGAAATTACCTATCATAATTTTATATAAATATATATATATAAATATAACATACCTCTGACTGTATCAATATTATGAACATCTAGGACAGGTAAGTTGTGCCGCTCCTTGCCTCTCCTTAAACCCTGACACCACAGCTATTCATTAGTTCTTGCCTTGTAAAAACAAGGCCAAGAACAGAATTCATGAGCGATCCTGAAATATATTGAAAATACATGCAAGATATATGAAACCTCAGGCAGTAATACACTTTTTAAATCACATCTTAATGTGTCAACACAGACTCTCCCAGAATTCTTCCATAATAAAGGAGGATTCATGTTTAAATTTGAGGTTAAACATATAACTTGTCATCTAGAAACCGTTAATTTCACAATACACACCAAGATTGTGGTTATACACTCCAACTTTCAGCACAATCTACCTAAATGAGGTGTTGGCATTGAAGTAGTTTGCTCAAAAAATCAACTCTTAATGTTAAATCATTCACATTGTTTACATATAACATGTAAAAGGAGAAGATTCAAAGAATTTCATACTCAACCCCCCAACCCACCCATCTCTACTTGTTTAATGTTCACTGTTTATCAAGAATTATTTTGCTATGATGCAGCAAGATTAACAGTTTGTTAGAAATTCATCAAGTCACTTACAAATGTGTTATTTGTTCCACTCATGTATGGTGACCACACAAGTTATTATTAAAATCAACTCACCAAGATAATCCTTAGCTTTAGCAGCATTATTTTCTGCATCGAACAGACCAACAGAACTAACTTTTACATCACTATACTCAACAGGGTGTTCTGTTAGAATCACAAGTGGTCTCATGGACTTTGTACCCTGTGGAGATAAACAGACAAAATTATAGTGCCAGTTACAACTCGACATACAATTTGTTCAGTGTCTTCTACAATGAAGTGTTACTTTCATACATGTCAGACTATAATTGATTGTTCTATTCTATTCTAAGCTTAGAGAAAACACAACTAATATTGCACAAAAAATATTACATAGGCCATCGTAACACCGTTCCATAAAGAGTGTAAAAACTTAAAGTATTACAATCAATCAATCTTTATTATGTAACATCATGCTTTAGCTGAGCATGGTAAAGCATACAAAGATAAGTAAATAAAATACAGAAAAAGTATGCATTCACTGCCATATTTGACACATCTCAGTCTATGTGTCAGAGTTCTCAGAGTGCATATTTCAAGAGCTAGGATCTACTGTGCTGTTCATGGTAATCAGTGTAAGGAAATCTCAGAAAAGGTTCAGTAAATTTAGACAGTGACAAAGTAATTCTACATTAAGGCTAAGAAAAAAATAAAGCAGTTAATCATGGATTTCTCGACTGCACAAGGCATGCAATACTGAGTAAATATTACTTACTTGGTCACTTTGGCGAGTGGAACACCACAATCCCGTCATAAAATTCAGAAATAAACACGTATTTCCCGCTGTTATCGAGTTACTTGACAGGGAATTCACATTTTAAGGTTGCTGCTATAGGCATGTCATTTCCTAAGAGATCTACCTTGGTCAACCAAACTTCCCTCTCTTTACACATGTTACATAAGGTTAACGGTCAATGACCAGTTTGGTTGTTTGTTAAATGTAAACTCCTCTGCTCATCCACCGTACGCATGTTCATTATAATGACAGCCTTCACGGAGAACTTACACCGTATTAAAATGATGCCTGTTGCGAATAATTTGGTTTTATGAGCGCAGTGATCAAGCAAAAGCAACACTGATCAAGCAAAACGCATGAATGTCTTCAAGCTTCTACCTTGTAGTTCCATTTTATTTTTATTTTATTTTATTTTATTTTTTTAAGACTAGAAGATTGTTTTACAGGCGTTGGGGTGGGGGGGGGGGTACCTTGTAGTTCCATTTTATTTTTATTTTATTTTATTTTATTTTTTTAAGACTAGAAGATTGTTTTACAGGCGTTGGGAGGGGGGGGGGTAGCTTGTAGTTCCATTTTATTTTTATTTTTTAACATTTTATTTTAACTTGTTCCATTTTATTTTTATTTTTTAACATTTTTTTAAGATTATAAGATTTTTTATAGACAGGAGGGTATAGCTTGTAGTTCCTTTTTTATTTTTTTTATTTTTTTGAGAAACACTTACATTACACTAGATGAATCACAACTCATTAGTCCAATTTATGAAAATACATGGGTTTAAAATTCAAATTCTGTTGGTAATTATTAATAATGACTTCTTTACTGTCATAGTGACAAGGCTGGACTTTTGTACAAATTGGTAATTGCACTTTAAGTGCCAACAACTCGCACCTTCAAGTTCTATCCAGAGCTTTATATCAGTCAATGTTTCTTCATGCCTCTGTCGATGGCTTGCTTTTTACTTTGCTCACATATGGCTGTTAATATTTCTGATAGCTATTATGTGGATGCCTGTTTTAGCCTTCACAACTTGTTACCTTACCCATCGAAGGCTGTGATAGCTTCGAAGGATAAGGGGGCTTAGCCTTCACATCTTTCTCAATGAGCCTTCAATAGCTGTGATAGCTATCGGAGGCTTAATTTTTACCTTAGCCCTCTGACTTAGCCTTCACAGTCTACCAGTCAATGGCTGTGATAGCTATGAAGGTTTGGGTTAGCCTTCACATCTTGTTCACTTAGCCATCAATGACTGTTCAGCTTAGCCTTCAATAGCTGTGATAGCTATCGAAAGCTTATTTTTCACCAAAATTCAGTTTTGAGAGCTATCGGATAGCTATCGGAGAGCTTATTTAGCCCTCCAGTTTGGTGAGGGTATACACATTGTGTACATCATGTATCTACAAGTGTACACATTGTTTACATCATATATCTACAAGTGTCCACATTTTATACATCATATATCTACAAGTGTACACATTGTATGCATCATATATCTACAAGTGTACATATTGTATACATCATATATCTACAAGTATACACATTGTGTACATCATATATCTACAAGTGTACACATTGTATATCTACAAGTGTCCACATTGTATACATCATATATTTGTATATCTACAAGTATACACATTGTGTACATCATATATCTACAAGTGTACACATTGTATACATCATATATCTACATGTGTACATATTGTATACATCATATATCTACAAGTGTACACATTGTACACATCATATACTAGTATCTACAAGGGTACATATTGTATACATCATATATCTACAAGTGTACGCATTGTATACACCATATATCTACAAGTGTACACATTGTATACATCATATATTTGTATATCTACAAGTGTACACATTGTATACATCATATATTTGTATATCTACAAGTATACAGATTGTGTACATCATATATCTACAAGTGTACACATTGTATACATCATATATCTACAAGTGTACACATTGTATACATCATATATCTACAAGTGTACACATTGTATACATCATATATCTACAAGTGTACACATTGTATGCATCATATATCTACAAGTGTACATATTGTATACATCATATATCTACAAGTATACACATTGTGTACATCATATATCTACAAGTGTACACATTGTATGCATCATATATCTACAAGTGTACATATTGTATACATCATATATCTACAAGTATACACATTGTGTACATCATATATCTACAAGTGTACACATAGTATATCTACAAGTGTCCACATTGTATACATCATATATTTGTATATCTACAAGTATACACATTGTGTACATCATATATCTACAAGTGTCCACATTGTATACATCATATATTTGTATATCTACAAGTGTACACATTGTATACATCATATATCTACAAGTGTACACATTGTATACACCATATATCTACAAGTGTACACATTGTATACATCATATATCTACAAGTGTACAAACTGTATACATCATATCTACAAGTGTACACATTGTATGCATCATATATCTACAAGTGTACACATTGTACACATCATATATCTACAAGTGTACATATTGTATACATCATATATCTACAAGTGTACGCATTGTATACACCATATATCTACAAGTGTACACATTGTATACATCATATATTTGTATATCTACAAGTATACAGATTGTGTACATCATATATCTACAAGTGTACACATTGTATACATCATATATCTACAAGTGTACACATTGTATACATCATATATCTACAAGTGTACACATTGTATACATCATATATCTACAAGTGTACACATTGTATACATCATATATTTGTATATCTACAAGTGTACACATTGTATACATCATATATTTGTATATCTACAAGTATACAGATTGTGTACATCATATATCTACAAGTGTACACATTGTATACATCATATATCTACAAGTGTGCACATTGTATACATCATATATCTACAAGTGTACACATTGTATACATCATATATCTACAAGTGTACACATTATATGCATCATATATCTACAAGTGTCCACATTGTATGCATCATATATCTACAAGTGTACACATTGTATACATCATATATCTACAAGTATACACATTGTGAACACCATATATCTACAAGTGTACACATTGTATACATCATATATCTACAAGTGTCCACATTGTATACATCATATATCTACAAGTGTACACATTGTATGCATCATATATCTACAAGTGTACATATTGTATACATCATATATCTACAAGTATACACATTGTGTACATCATATATCTACAAGTGTACACATTGTTTACATCATATATCTACAAGTGTCCACATTGTATACATCATATATCTACAAGTGTACACATTGTATACATCATATATCTACAAGTATACACATTGTGAACACCATATATCTACAAGTGTACACATTGTATACATCATATATCTACAAGTGTCCACAATATTGTATACATCATATATCTACAAGTGTACACATTGTATGCATCATATATCTACAAGTGTACATATTGTATGCATCATATATCTACAAGTATACACATTGTGTACATCATGTATCTACAAGTGTACACATTGTTTACATCATATATCTACAAGTGTCCACATTGTATACATCATATATCTACAAGTGTACACATTGTATGCATCATATATCTACAAGTGTACATATTGTATACATCATATATCTACAAGTATACACATTGTGTACATCATATATCTACAAGTGTACACATTGTATATCTACAAGTGTCCACATTGTATACATCATATATTTGTATATCTACAAGTATACACATTGTGTACATCATATATCTACAAGTGTACACATTGTATACATCATATATCTACATGTGTACATATTGTATACATCATATATCTACAAGTGTACACATTGTACACATCATATACTAGTATCTACAAGTGTACATATTGTATACATCATATATCTACAAGTGTACGCATTGTATACACCATATATCTACAAGTGTACACATTGTATACATCATATATTTGTATATCTACAAGTGTACACATTGTATACATCATATATTTGTATATCTACAAGTATACAGATTGTGTACATCATATATCTACAAGTGTACACATTGTATACATCATATATCTACAAGTGTACACATTGTATACATCATATATCTACAAGTGTACACATTGTATACATCATATATCTACAAGTGTACACATTATATGCATCATATATCTACAAGTGTCCACATTGTATGCATCATATATCTACAAGTGTACACATTGTATACATCATATATCTACAAGTATACACATTGTGAACACCATATATCTACAAGTGTACACATTGTATACATCATATATCTACAAGTGTCCACATTGTATACATCATATATCTACAAGTGTACACATTGTATGCATCATATATCTACAAGTGTACATATTGTATACATCATATATCTACAAGTACACACATTGTGTACATCATATATCTACAAGTGTACACATTGTTTACATCATATATCTACAAGTGTCCACATTGTATACATCATATATCTACAAGTGTACACATTGTATACATCATATATCTACAAGTGTACACATTGTATACATCATATATCTACAAGTGTACACATTGTATACATCATATATCTACAAGTGTACACATTGTATACATCATATATTTGTATATCTACAAGTGTACACATTGTATACATCATATATTTGTATATCTACAAGTATACAGATTGTGTACATCATATATCTACAAGTGTACACATTGTATACATCATATATCTACAAGTGTGCACATTGTATACATCATATATCTACAAGTGTACACATTGTATACATCATATATCTACAAGTGTACACATTATATGCATCATATATCTACAAGTGTCCACATTGTATGCATCATATATCTACAAGTGTACACATTGTATACATCATATATCTACAAGTATACACATTGTGAACACCATATATCTACAAGTGTACACATTGTATACATCATATATCTACAAGTGTCCACATTGTATACATCATATATCTACAAGTGTACACATTGTATGCATCATATATCTACAAGTGTACATATTGTATACATCATATATCTACAAGTATACACATTGTGTACATCATATATCTACAAGTGTACACATTGTTTACATCATATATCTACAAGTGTCCACATTGTATACATCATATATCTACAAGTGTACACATTGTATACATCATATATCTACAAGTATACACATTGTGAACACCATATATCTACAAGTGTACACATTGTATACATCATATATCTACAAGTGTCCACAATATTGTATACATCATATATCTACAAGTGTACACATTGTATGCATCATATATCTACAAGTGTACATATTGTATGCATCATATATCTACAAGTATACACATTGTGTACATCATGTATCTACAAGTGTACACATTGTTTACATCATATATCTACAAGTGTCCACATTGTATACATCATATATCTACAAGTGTACACATTGTATGCATCATATATCTACAAGTGTACATATTGTATACATCATATATCTACAAGTATACACATTGTGTACATCATATATCTACAAGTGTACACATTGTATATCTACAAGTGTCCACATTGTATACATCATATATTTGTATATCTACAAGTATACACATTGTGTACATCATATATCTACAAGTGTACACATTGTATACATCATATATCTACATGTGTACATATTGTTTACATCATATATCTACAAGTGTACACATTGTACACATCATATACTAGTATCTACAAGTGTACATATTGTATACATCATATATCTACAAGTGTACGCATTGTATACACCATATATCTACAAGTGTACACATTGTATACATCATATATTTGTATATCTACAAGTGTACACATTGTATACATCATATATTTGTATATCTACAAGTATACAGATTGTGTACATCATATATCTACAAGTGTACACATTGTATACATCATATATCTACAAGTGTACACATTGTATACATCATATATCTACAAGTGTACACATTGTATACATCATATATCTACAAGTGTACACATTACATGCATCATATATCTACAAGTGTCCACATTGTATGCATCATATATCTACAAGTGTACACATTGTATACATCATATATCTACAAGTATACACATTGTGAACACCATATATCTACAAGTGTACACATTGTATACATCATATATCTACAAGTGTCCACATTGTATACATCATATATCTACAAGTGTACACATTGTATGCATCATATATCTACAAGTGTACATATTGTATACATCATATATCTACAAGTACACACATTGTGTACATCATATATCTACAAGTGTACACATTGTTTACATCATATATCTACAAGTGTCCACATTGTATACATCATATATCTACAAGTGTACACATTGTATGCATCATATATCTACAAGTGTACACATTGTATACATCATATATCTACAAGTATACACATTGTGAACATCATATATCTACAAGTGTACGCATTGTATGCATCATATATCTACAAGTGTCCACATTGTATACATCATATATCTACAAGTGTACACATTGTATACATCATATATCTACAAGTGTACACATTGTATACATCATATATCTACAAGTGTACACATTGTATACATCATATATCTACAAGTGTACACATTGTATACATCATATATCTACAAGTGTCCACATAGTATGCATCATATATCTACAAGTGTACACATTGTATACATCATATTATCTACAAGTGTCCACATTGTATACATCATATATCTACAAGTGTACACATTGTATGCATCATATATCTACAAGTGTACACATTGTATACATCATATATCTACAAGTATACACATTGTGTACATCATATATCTACAAGTGTACACATTGTTTACATCATATATCTACAAGTGTCCACATTGTATACATCAGATATATACATTGTCAAGTGTACACATTGTATACATCATATATCTACAAGTATACACATTTTGTACATCATATATCTACAAGTGTACACATTGTATACATCATATATCTACAAGTGTACACATTGTCTATATCAACTAAAACAATGTGGTTCAACTGTGCATTACAAACCTATGTTTATTTTACAACAAATAAGGATAGCTTATATACATATATTTCCTAACAAAAGTTGTCAAACATAAAATAGTGTTACATGTCATGTACTGATGAATCATCTACCAACATGACCTAACCCCCCCCCCCCACACACACACACACACACACACACACACACTAGTAAGCTTCTACAACATTCATATAATTCTTGGATTGTTTTGTTTGTTCAGAAGGCCAGGTGATTACAAAATAACAACTTTATTATGCAGGCAGCAGGTTGTTATTATTCTAAGAGGCTCAAGTGAAGGTTATACTTAGTATTTTTCACACTGTCTCTAATTCTGCCATACTGTCTCTGTTTATATTGTCATGCACAGAACAAATTGCTACCCTAAACCTGTATGGTTGTAACACACTGTCTCTAATAGATCCTATCATGTACACATAAGTCATTGGATATCCCAAAATGGTATGGTTGTAACACACTGTCTCTACTAGATCCTAGATCCTATCAAGTACACATAAGTCATTGGATATCCCAAAATGGTATGGTTGTAACACACTGTCTCTACTAGATCCTATCACGTACACATAAGTCATTGGATATCCCAAAATGGTATGGTTGTAACACACTGTCTCTACTAAATCCTACCACGTACACATAAGTCATTGGATATCCCAAAATGGTATGGTTGTAACACACTGTCTCTACTAAATCCTATCACGTACACATTAAGTCATTGGATATCCCAAAATGGTATGATTGTAACACACTGTCTCTACTAGATCCTATCACGTACACATAAGTCATTGGATATCCCAAAATGGTATGGTTGTAACACACTGTCTCTACTAGATCCTACCACGTACACATAAGTCTTGGATATCCCAAAATGGTATGGTTGTAACACACTGTCTCTACTAGATCCTATCACGTACACATAAGTCATTGGATATCCCAAAATGGTATGGTTGTAACACACTGTCTCTACTAGATCCTATCACGTACACATAAGTCATTGGATATCCCAAAATGGTATGGTTGTAACACACTGTCTCTACGAGATCCTATCACGTACACATAAGTCATTGGATATCCCAAAATGGCATGGTTGTAACACACTGTCTGTGTATAAACAGTATTTACATCATGTAGAGCACACAATGTTGATATGGAATGGGGTACAAATGGACCTATAGTAGCACACTATATATATGAATGATAAGCTATGCTTACCACTAACCTTTCACTTTGTCCATCTCCATTTCAAGTTTACCAATTTCCTTCTGCTTAGCAATATTCTTCTCTTCCAGACCCTCAACTTCTTTCTTTAGATCAGCGACTTCTTTCTTGAGTTGCTGGTTTTCGTCTGCAAGAGCTTTATCGCCACCCTTCCCAACTGATTCTTTTATTTCAGAATTTTCTTTGCTTAATCGTAGGATTTTATCTAGCAGAACTTTCTCCCTCTTTTCATTTTCCTCTTGATTCTTTTTTAGTATTTCTATCTCTATATCTTTCTCTTTTAGTGTTGCTTGCAGGATTGCAACATCTACCTTTAATTCTGAATTTTCTTTCAAAGCTCTACTGAGAAACAGAATTCTAGCTTCACATTCTATTATCTTTTTCTGTAAGGTGGTAATTGTAGTTTTAAGTTTGTAACTTTCTATTAGGAGGTCTTTGTTTTCTTTAGTAAGCTCAGCTTCCTTTTGGTTACTTCCCTCATCAGGATCGCTCACTTCTACAGGAGCTGATACTGTGTTGTCACCTGAATAAAAGCATAATACACAACATAAAGATTTAAAGATTATAGCAACACGGATATATTGTTTCAGTAAATTTAATTTGTTTTACAGTTATTCTGGTGATAAGATGCAGCTGTGGTTTGTTAGCACAACTGAACTGAGGTTCAGTAGTGCTATAGGGATCGCATCTGTGTGTGTGTGTGTGTGTGTGTGTGTGTGTGAGTGTGTGTGTATGTACATGTGTGTGTGTGTGTGTGTGTGTGTGTGTGTGTGTGTGTGTGTGTGTAAACAACTTAAAGTCAAAAACTGCTGGACCGATTGACATTATGTTTGGTGGGTTCATTACTTTGGGTGTCTAGTTGGGAAATTGTCCAAATCAAAATGATCTTACCACCGGTTTGTGATTTGGGTAAAAAAATGTGATTTTTGATCAAAAAACTTAAACTCAAAAACAACTGGGCAGATTTGGCTGAAATTTGAATGCATTCTTCAGGGTGTTTTTACTTAGAATTGTTCATGATATGATGGTCCCATCAGTGCTATGCAAATTATGGCTAAAATGTGTCTTTTTTGGTCAAAAATCTATAATTACAAAACCACTGAGCTGATTGGGCTGAAATTTAAAGGGAATACATCTGGGGATGTATGGACGAAGAAATATTAAGTATACAATGATTCCATGAGTGATATGTAAATTAGGTGTAAAAATGTTAATCTTTGGTCAAAAACATATCTCAAAAAAAACTTTGTCAATGAGTCTAAAACTTGGTGAGATGTTTCTGAAAGTGTTATTCTGCCGATTTTCTTCAAAACATTTAAACAAAATTAGCCCTAGCAACCATGACCACGCCCATAGCAACAACCAAATTGATGTATATTTTGGTCAAATAACATCATCTGGTAGGCAAGTGAGTAAACATTCAAAAAATGTATGCAACTACCCTAGCAACCATGACCACGCCCATAGCAACAGCCAAATGATCACATATATTGCGAAGATAACAACGAGGATTAACAGACAATTGAATAAACATTTAAAAAATGTATGTAAATTTGCCTAGCAACAAGACCACGCCTATAGCAACAGCCAAATAATCACGTATATTGCAAAGATAACAGGAATAGAAAGATAAATGAATAAACATTCAAAAAATGTATGCAAATGTGCCTAGCAACAAGACCACACTCATAGTAACAGCCAAATTATCACATATATTGCGAAGATAACAACGGGGATTAATAGACAATTGAATAAACATTTTTAAGATGTATGTAAATTTGCCTAGCAACAACACCACGCCTATAGCAACAGCCATATAATCACATATATTGCAAAGATAACTGGAATAGAAAAACAAATGCGTAAACATTCAAAAAAAATGTATGAAAATGTGCCTAGCAACAAAACCACACCCATAGTAACAGCCAAATGATCACATATATTGCGAAGATAACAATGGGGATTAATAGACAATTAAATAATCATTCAAAAAATGTATGTAAATTTGCCTAGCAACAAGACCACGCCTATAGCAACAGCCAAATAATAACGTATATTGCAAAGATAACAGTAATTGAAAGACAAATGAACAAACATTCAAAATATGTATTCAAATGTGCCTAGCAACAAGACCACACCCAAAGCAACAGCCAAATGATCACGTATATTGCAAAGATAACGAGGATTAATAGACAAGTGTGTAAACATTTAAAAATGTATGCAAATATGCTAGCAACAAGACCACGCTCATAGCAACAGCCAAATGACCACGTATATTGCAAAGATAATATCAGAAATTCATACACAGGTGAACAAAAACATTTTAAAATGTATGCAAATATATCTAGCAACATGACCACAACCCACAGCAACAGCCAAATGACCGCGTATATCGCAAAGATAGCAACATGGTTGGATAGGCAACTGGACAGTCATTCAGCAAATGAACACCTATTGTTAGCATGGACTAGCATATGGATAAACATTTTAAAAACTGTGCAGTTGAGCTACAACGCCATTGACCGTATTTTTGTAATATTTACTATTATATTAATTGGTGAGGAACCAAGTAGATGACTAGTAGCGAACTCATGTAGATTTGACCTCCTCACTTCCTTTAAACAAACACTATAACCTAATCTACTTGATGTACAATATGGACTTTACTCATGATACTCGATCCAGTCAAACAATCTCAATATTTAGCTAGGAAGTATGATACACTACAGTGTAGGAATCAAACAATATAATTACTAATGGCAGATTAATTTTAACAGTACTTGAGATGGTGAATCAAAGTCATAAAGAGTGGATTACAAGGAACTCTGTGGTATATACCCGTCCATGATTTTATTACTGTTGTGATTCCCAATCTCTCATTAGTTTGCAAGGGATGTGATGTGTAAGTGACAGTCAATAAATGCATACAAAGTCAGTCTTTACCTTTCTCTAGCAGTTCTTTCTTGCACTGTTCATACTCCTCTATATCCAATGTAGTCTGTATGGAGAAGTACAGGGCACCAATATCTTTCAGTGTTTTTGGTGTGATGGTTGTAGATGTTACCAGTCGATTGAGATTCAGGGCTTCATATTCCTTCCATAGACATTCCAGGGCATCTAAAGACTCACATGCTATGGAATACTTGACACTGTGGCCATCAACTCCATCTACACTCACACCAGGATGAAGTTTGTTGATCTGTTGTGGCATGTCTTTCAGCACTTCAGGAAGTTGGAAGTAAGCCTGTTCAACCTCTCCAATGGGCACATCTTCCTTAGGAATACCACCAGCACTGTTAACATGTAGATTTATGTGGCCTGTGTATACATCGAGAGAATAGACATAATTGTTAGGTTTTGCATTACAAATATTACAATATATGATCATTGTAATAACATACTGATTAAACAACATAATGTTTCGGAATTTCATTTTCATGAACCATAGATGTTCTTTGCAGACGCCTTGGCATGGTGCTGCCATGAATGCTGTTAGGTTGGTTGGTTTTATGACAGTAAAACAGTGCAGTAGAATATCATAATATAGTATTAAATACTATAAAATATGAAGTAGACGTTATACAATTTACATGCAAGTTGACATGATACAAACTTACACTTAGATATACTGTCTAAAAATGTAGGCCATTCAAATATGGCAAGTGAACTCACCTGGATGTCGAATCTGTTCTCCACTATTGGTTGGTGGAACATCAGCATTGTCTGCTGCAGCCTCTATAGGGAGGGAGGGAGAGAGAGAGAGAGAGAGAGAGAGAGAGAGAGAGAGAGAGAGAGAGAGAAAACAGTCTAGTTTAATGTAAACTTTCATTCCAAAGTGTAAATTTAAAATCAATTAAATGTTTCTCATACGTGATAAAGATGATAAATCAACAGAACCATTCATTTCGTCAGTTGAATCAACTATCGTATACATTCATCACCTTTTACTATGATGGGTGCATTCTAGGAAATAAAGACAATGTTTGTGAACTTTTGGTTCAGTAGTCCTGTCATTGTTTTACATACAAATTGATAATTGCTGCAAATGAGTTGTAACATTTTCTTTTTTCCTTATTAATGGTTCAGTTTGAAATGAAATATAGCTAAATATTAAATAATCATGGATCCTAAGTGCTTACTTCCTTCAATAAAACAATTATCACTAATAAATGTATGCCCTGCTATTGTATATAGATATCGACTAACACCCGGGGGACAATGCTAGTCCATCGCAGGGACTTTCCCTGATCAATGACTGAGTAACACACACGCCCCACCCCACGTCTATAGCACTGCTGAATCCCTTATCGGTTCAGTTGTGCTAATAAAACAGTTATCACTAATATATATAAATGCTATTGTATATAAATATATGTTGGCTTCTATAGGACAATGCTAGTCCATCGCAAGGACTTTCCCTTGTCAATATTTTATAGAAAAAGTAAAAGTCGAAGACATAACAAGTGGCACTATCTGCTCATTTATAGATTAACTAATTTAACAAAGACTGGTAAAACTGCTAAATTTAAAGATTAAGGTAATTATTAAAAGAAAAAGGACATAAATTTTTTACTTGTACTCATCTTACCTAAAGTATTCTGGTCCTCTTCTTCACTTTCTGTTGTAGGTGGTTGTTGACCACTTACATCTTGTACCACTTTGTCCATAAACTTTTGATTCAGATCTTTCATGGCTGGAACTACTTTCGTTCGTAGTATCTCCTTTACCTCAGCTGCCTTCTTAAAGTAGACTGCTGGATTCACCAGTATATTGGTAATCAGTTCCTTGAACTTGTCTACATCTTTCATGTCAACGACCATATCGTCCACGTAATCGGCGAAATATGTTCTGATCAATTCGTGACAGGGGGAATGCATAGGAACTAGGAAAGGTATTCCTATTGCCATAGCAGACAACATAAGGTGGAAGGAATTCATTCCAGGGGATGGTGGGATAAGAATAAGATGCGAACTAAGGAGCTCCGTTCTAATGTACTTCAAAGTTGGCATAGAGGATGGGACAATATGAAGGTGGGGGTGTGGGTCAAGATATGTCTGGATTTCAGATTCCTTTGCTTCAGGGATGCCAAGAATTCTCCACCTAGGGGGTTGCCAGCTTGCATCATGATAACTTTTGGTCACTCCATTCAGGGCATTTGCCAGTAGTTTATGGTTTACCATTTCATCTAAGTCGTAGTCTTCAAGGAACGATAAGATTCTTATCTCGCGATTCTCACCACTCGGAATCCTAGGTGGTGATAAGTTAAGGTATACGTCATCGGCAATAGGAAATATCTGGAAATGTCTCGCTGCAAATTCTTGAAATCTCTGATCAAAATGATCAAAAGTTTTCTGGTCAAGGGAAACCATTGCATCAGCAAATTTGACTTCATCATCTAAACTTTCAACTCGATGTTCTAATTCTGCTTTATCACAGCCGAGAATAGTAGGAGGGGAAACATGAGTGGGCCAGAGGTAAGCGATGTAGTACTTCGCCAAAGACAAAACTCGATCTTTTACAGCCAAGGTTGCTTCAGACGTTGCCATGGCAAATCCAAAGACGATTTTGACATTATCCATTTGTTTTATATTTGGGAAGTATGTTTCACATGAATCTAACCAATCACGGCGTGGTTTTCTGTACTTCAAGGTACCGTGAGGGTGTGGGCAAACTAGTTCTACCTGGCATCTTTTAGCATCTTTTTTCTCTTCTTCTGTCATTTTTAACGCTGTGCAGTAAACTTTAAGACCTATTGCATTAAAGAGACGCGCAAGGTGTCTGATGGCAGCAGAAATACCTCCATAAAAAGGCGATTGCCACCTGTCACTTATGATCAGAACAGCTGGTCGTTCATTGGGTGGTATATCACTCATGGTTTTCCTATTGAGATGATGAGAGACAGATACGTGTATGCTATCAATGGGTGGACAGTAGACAGAAAGAATGATTTTGTCCAACTCTCAAATCGCAAGCATTAACAAGTAAAATTACCGACAATACAATACAATACAATACAATACAATACTATACAACACAATACAATATAATACAGTACAATACAATACAATACAAAATACAGTACAGTACAGTACAATACAATACAAAATACAGTACAATACAATACAATACAATACAATACAATTATTGTTGTTGTTCCAAAAAAGTCTAAGTGTGGAAGTGAAATAAAAAAACAGGCAAGGAAACACGTTCCTAAAAGAAATGCAAAATTCTATTTTTCAAAAATTCAAGAGACTAGCATATTCTTAAAATCAGATCAACGTTAATGATGAATGTTTTGAGTCTTGTCGATTATTCGATCTGCAGTATTCTTTAAGTGAAAATTTAAGTTATTATGATAAATGACTGACTACAGATATGAAAATTGAATGTTCGAAATACCTCATGCAACAAACCTGAAACTATGTCTGAAAACCAAGAAGCTAATCACGTTTATTATAAGAGAGAGAAACTCGGCAAGGACAGAATCGCCGTCAGAGTTGGAGTTGTTCTGGTTATTTGTGGTCGTTTGGTTTGATTATCAAACAACCAGAGAGCAAAATGTGGCTCGAATTCTTTCTGTCTTGTTCTTTAGGTTTGTTATCAAACAGACAGACAGAAAATGCAACCAAAACTCGTTTTGCTTCAAGTGTTGTAGTCGATTATCAAACCATAGACCGTCCACCAAGTGGAGGGGTCTATGATCAAACAGACAGACAGAAAATGCAACCCAAACTCGTTCTGCTTGTTGTAGTGGATTATCAAACAGACAGAAAGAAAAATCGGCCCAATTTAAATCTGTCTGCCTAAATGTAGTCGAGACATTGGGATGGGGTGGTAAATTTTCCACTGTCTGATTGACTGAAAGAGACAGACAGAAAATGCGGGTTGATTATAAAACAGTAAGTCGTCACTTTTCACTACTCCTTTTAGTTAAATACCAGGTTAAAACTATTGATATTACGTGTTATGCCTGTACAAAACAAGCTAACTTATCTTTACAAGAGGAGTAGAAAATATGCAATAGTTAGAACAGTTCTCTAAGTTTGATTAACGTTTAGCAATAACTCTTCATTAAAAAATAAAGATTTATTGCTCAAAACTTTGATCAAGGTAACTTTACATCTTAGAGGACTTCTGTTTTCTATACATAGTTCAATACAGTCCTAGTATAGCAGCACTTATTTATTATATAACTCACCTTTACGTTGTCCTGACTTTGGTGATTTCACAAATATGGGAAGTTGTGGTTCCTCAAACTCCGATGTTGGTAAGGTCTTTTTCAGTCTTCAGAACGTATATCTGCATATCTGGTATGCCCATCGATGAAATAGAAATTGACAATAACAGTCAGTGCTCACATTCGCGTGTTTGATCGTTTATAAAACACGTAATTACGATCGGAAGGTCCCGACAGTTGCAAAAGTAACGACACAGTGCTATCAATGTGTGAATACCGTGAGGACGGAACTTGCGATGACTGGAGGTACGTATGTTAACTGTATGATCGCCGCTAGTCGAATGATGAATTAAGTGAATATACTAGACTAGTACAAAAGTTAATTTTTAACTTGTAAACTTTGCATAGATTATTGAAACAAATAAATAGTTATACGTTGACATGTCTACGTGTGTAGTTGCATATATCCCATAAATCAAGAGATCATTTTTGCTGTCTACTTGAAATTTGTAGATTAGATTGTTGTGGATAGTTGAAAATTTTTAATTCGTTTCACATGCACGTTATTCTTAATTCTTTGCTTGTAGAGTAACATGACATAACTTGCACAAAATGTGATTTAAAACTATGCCATATTCTTATCAACATTTTGAAACATTTCCAGACTTTAATTATTTGCTGAAAAGTTATATTTGATTTTCTGGAGTATTCGATATGCTCATTAGAACGACCCAACTTGATGGACATGAAATTGAACCATGCAGAGACAGAGAGAGAGAGAGAGAGAGAGAGAGAGAGAGAGAGAGAGAGAGAGAGAGAGAGAGAGAGAGGTTAATATGTAGCTATGCTTTAAAAAAGTAGGAAAAACCTAAACCTAACATATGTGAAACATTTGGGTATTAGTTTAGTCACACGATAATATCATTCAGTCTACATGGGAGTTGTCTCTACTCCAGATATCTGTCGATAGGTTTGGCCTAACTAGTGGTATTTGCTCAGCCTGGTACAAGGACACGATAAACTAGACCATAGTTCACACGGGTAACCAGGTCACATCAGGTCATCTGACTACAAAGCCATGTCATGAAGTCACATAATGACATGAAACACTACACTACACTACACTGCATTACACTACACTACACTACACTACACTACACTACACTACACTGCAATGTACATTACATTACAATACAATACAATACAATACAATACAATTACTATACAATACTCTGTACACTACAATACACTGTACACTACACTACGCTACACTGCACTACAGTACAATATACTACACTGCTCTGCACTACACTATACTATACTATGCGTTGATACTGGACATTATTGCTTTTCTTTCATGTGATCATGATGAAAGTTGTGTACATTAATTTACATGTTATCATATTGAAATTCAGTAATACAGTTTTAGATGCCAGGTTAATCTACGATATTAATTGATATAGATGTATAACTGACCTTCTATTATATTTCAATTTTACTGTGGAGTACAGTTTGTAGTAGACTTTTTTCATTCAGCAATAAATGTCAGGGGTTGAAATTTAGTATTTAAGTCAATCTTGTTGTGCTTCCATTGCGTTGAATTAAGGACCACCTCTCTCAACTAGTGAAAACAAATGAAAGCACAACTTTGGAAGCTGGTAAATTCTTTTTTCCTGACTTTACACTTGTATATATACAGTGAACTATATCTATTCGTTAGTATGCCAAAGTTGACATACCAAATATCGACACAAATTGAGGGTTGGTCTTACAGGTGCGGACTTACACACAGTCTGTTCATAGATAATATCTTGGCGTGTGTATGGTATAATTGCCAAGGTATCAGTTACACTGATAATTCACCCTGTGTCTTAACTTCTGGGCGATTATCGCACCGAATTAATACAAATTCAATCGTATGCTGAAAAGGCCCATCTTATAACTAATCAGCATATCAGCAGCTCTCCAAATCATCATTTCAAACGGGATTTTTTCGCCCTACGGAGAAGTGGTTAAAACTAAGAACTAGAAGTTGGGAGGTCACATATTCTAATCACTGTGGAAACGGTATTTCCGTGACCTCCGTTAACCCTAGAAGAATACTAGTGTTCTTCCAGGGACGTCCCTGGTTCTACATATAGCATGTGGTCTGTTCTAAATGGTTACATCGTTCCAACTAATTCTGGTAGTACAATCGTTTCAAGTTCAACATTTTACTGTCGTTATGAAATCATAAAGTAGGAAAGAATCTTTACTCAATGACTCAATGTTGTCGTTGGACTTGATTCATTACTGATAAATGACCTTAACACCTTGTGGTTACATCGTCGTAAATCACTGTCTCTTTTACGGCACTGTCCACGACGTACCGCACAGTCAGTGTTGCGGAAGAAATAACAGCTCTGATTTGCGACAATGTGGGGGTTGTTGCAATATGTGTAATATTACTTTACATATTGTACATTTATGGTTAATACGAATTGCTATATATAGAAGTTAGTTGCTGCTTTTACGTGTACACCTGTGATTGATTGTGTCAAAGGTAAGCTTTAAATAAAGTCAGACTCAGAAGACAAGTTCAACAACCTAAAACATGATTTTAGGTAAACGTTTATGCAAATGAAGCACACTACATGCAATGTATCTACAACGTCCCTAGTCTGTGCTACACGTATGAAATAGACCAAAGTTGATAGTCTAAAGTTATGAGCGTAGACAATTGTTTGCTAACACGGGTACACGTATAAAATAGACCAAAGTTGACAGTCTAAAGTTATGAGCGTAGAGTTGTTTGCTGACAGTGGTACAAACTGGTACATTTCAATCAATGATAATTAATTTTATTTGATATCACCGCAATTTGACAGATCACGTGATTGTATAAGTTAGTGACATGGTATGACTACTAAGGACGTGTAGTAAATTCTCGAACTTAGACATGGTAATCCTTGATAACTGCAGTACGGGTGATTGAATTATATTGGTCATTTGGCCAAATTCCAAGTAATTGTTAAACACAGATTAGCGATCTACTGTCAAAACATGTGAGAATCCCTGACAACTGTAGTATGGATGATTGAACTATATCACTTGGAACCAAATTCCAACTCATTGTTAAAAATATGGTGCGATCTACTGTCAATAAAATCAATCTTTGTAATTATCAAACACAAAAAGCTCATCATGGATTAGATAAATCATGACAATTCAATAATTTAACGACGAAAACCTGAAAGAAATTAAATGACCAAATTTTAATTTAAGTTCATCTACCTTTAGCTTCATTTACTAATGCAAGACGAAATTATTTCCTATATGAAAAAATACAGTGCGGCCTGATATAAATTGATTGCTCTTAAAAAGTGTGGTCAGATTTACCACGCGATTGCCTTTTATTACCTCCACTGTTCGAGCAGTGGTCCGTTGTTCCATCATTGGACTTAGCAGATATGCATATGTATTAGATAAACAATTAATATTCATGACTATTTGTTGGCAATAAGCACTTAGGAGTCATGAATATTAATTGTCCATCTAGTACATCTGCATGTCTGCTACGTTCCACGAGGCAATAGTGAAATACTGCTAGGAGAATGCGAATGATGTAGCGTTTCAACTTGATGTTTCTTATTAGGTTGTGACCAGAACTTATATCAGGGGGTCTGTGGCCGATAAATGGGAGGCCGGGGTGGGGGGTGGGGGGGTTTGGGTATACCATATGAGGTAGTCGATAGCCTACAGAATGAATGTGTCTGCATTAGCTTCAAATGGGAAATCTCTGCATCAAATAACCAAACTATATATTCATTACAAATTGGTCAATTACTTACAAAGAGACATTGTATCTAATAATTAGTGGTCAATATTATCTGTAGGTAGTGTAGTGACAAGTTTAAATCTTGACTAGATTTTGAATCTGTCACCAATGTTAAAATTGTACCTAGATGTAACTGGAGTATCATTTTTCGATCAGACAATCACAATATATTCCCTGAAAATTGTTACACCAATATTTAGACATTGCATTTGTTAATCAGTGGTTAATATTATCCACAAGCAGTACAAAACAGGTTGAAATCGTGATTGCCGTTGAGGGTGCTGATTCTTAAAGTACGGACCAAAAAATCAATTTGATTTTAATTATTGATTTAAATTTTTCCCTTCAGTAATATTTACACAGCAGCAAAATATACGTTTATTCACTGTGGTGATGTAATACTTTTCACTGTGTACTATATTATGATTACTTACATGTATATGAATACCATCGGCTTCCTGGTTTTGTAATGAGATGTATACCATTCAAACATATAGTTAGCGTGTGTGTGTTTTATATGACACCATATATATGAGTGTGGATTTATTTGTAATCAAGTTTTCAGAGAAAGTGTTTGGTGATATTCTGTGTTGTAAGATACGTCATGACAGGGCGCCCTCACACATCATATCGGTCAACCCCCTCCCACGAGTGACAGTCCAGACTCAAAACAAAACATCTCTCTATTAAAGGTCGTTTGATTTGATTTTGGTGAAAAAGACTGCTAGATTAATGTGGATTTTTATGTGATTATTTCATCCATGTTTAAAGCAAGCTTGACAGGCAGCTGAACTAAATGGGTGATTCGTGATTTCTTGCCACTCTTGGCCGTTGGTGGCGCAATATACTTGATTTCACAACAAGTTGTCTTTCAAGTTGAAAATGATATCATTTTCTCCGTCCTGGGGTGGGTCGGTGATTTTCTGGGGCTCACAAAATGTCTGACCTCCTCTCTGTAAAACTTAAAGCTTGACCCTCCCCCATCACTTATTTCTAAAACTTACCCCCCCCCCCCATGTCATTACATAACAGGTATTCTTCATTGTGACTGTTTGTCTTGCACAAAACAAACATTCATACAGGGTTGAATTTTTCAGTAACAAGTAGGTGGAAGAGCTTGAGATGGGGATATGTCCACCACTCATGGGGTTCAAGGGGAGTTCTCCTAGAAGTGCAGGATTTTTTTAACGGCAATTTTTTAGGCCATTGAGACCCTTTTGGGCAATAATTTATCAGTTTTGCAAACACCATCTTGACCAGAAAGTGCTTATTTTTTTTATTTTTTTTTTTGGGGGGGGGGGCAATTTGTAGGTAAATATTTTAGGTAATAATTTCACTTCTTCGAAAAGCTAAATTAACATAAGTTAATATGTATCTACATGACATGTTTCTCCAGGACGGTGAAATAATTTTAAAGAAAAATTAATTTGGAGACATCGTCGCAAACCACGGCCTGTTTTTACGGCACCGTTCTTAACGCGCTTTTCTTTATTTGAAGTGTAGCGGAAGAACGAGAATTCCGTTGGGGATAACAAAAATGCTACAGTTTAGACACACACTTGCCATTGTAGGAATGAATTGGCCAATCATAACGTCATATATTATTAGTGCGCTGAAAAATCTAATCAAAACTAGAAACGTAAGAACGGGTGCATTGTGATCTCTTCTGAGAGGTTAATCTAAAATATGTGAGTACTTATTTCGTCTTTACTTTTTGTAGTTATTTGTGATATCTGCCTGCATAGGGGTAAGTGTTCCGAAACCACAAGAGGGCGTCTACTTACATGATGTTCAGAGCTAGAGCAAGAGGCAGTGACTATCTATATACGTAAAGCCAGGCGCACACTATAAACTTTCACTCGTGGTAATTTGCTGAAGCTTATTGCTCTCGTGTGCAGGCAAATTTTCATGAGATTTTAGTTATTCGTGGCCGTGAGCCAAATATCTAGCGTGTTTGATAATGTTGGCCACGAGTGACTTTTTCCTCGTATGTGCGCTGAACGTGAGCAGAGCATGCAGAATGCTCACGACTTTCTCTTAAGAGCGCATGCGTGGTGATGAAGTACAAATTGCTTGTGTCCAGTCTAAGTAAGTACAGGTGAGTAACCTCTCCGTCAATAATGACTGTATTTTCATGGTTTTAAAAGAAAAAAGTGTCAATATTTGACCTAAATACCCATGGCTATTGCCTTAGAGGGAATAGTCAACAAAATGCTAGTAATTGTGTCATAGCATGAAATAGTTATCTTGTTTGGTAGTTTCATGACTAATGGCAATGGCTACATCTGCACCCTACATGTATTTTGGCCAAAAATCGACATTTTTGTCTTCTAAAATTATGAAAATACAGTCGTTATTGACATACAAGTTACTCACCTATATTTAAGACTGGGGCAGGAGTGGGCGCAAACATTTTGTCGTGTACATCATCACTAATACATGTAGTAAATCAGGCCTCACCAAAAGTACTGACAGTTGATTGTGTTTACACTAAGAACATGAAAATGCTGAGTTGGAGTTAGTTCTATTTTTAAATACACAAAGCAATATCTTCTCTCTGAGGGTTCCATTTCAACTTATGTATGTGCACTTATTAATAGCATGACAGGTACAAGAAAATCACTCACATCTCAAAGCTATATTGATATTTTTTTTATATTTTCACTTTCAACAGTGACTCACTTTTCTTGTCCTGCTTTTAAATGACATCTAAAGGCATCTGGGTGCTTTCACCACATCAGATTTTAATCAGATTGGGACTACCCTTGCCAAGAAGTGGTCGTGGGTAAAGTTCCATGATTGAGCAAAACCCAAGGCAAAGAAGTTGTGTAGGTTGCTGTGTAATTTCTATGCAGGAGTATGATGCACTGATAGTAAACTGTATGCAAAGAAGTCAATGATTTCTATCAAATACAGACTTCAAAATGTACATATCATGTGTCATATGTCAGTTTTTTAATGATGATGAGGTGATATAAAACACATGTTAAGATCAACAGCCCCTTGAGGGGAACAGACATATGCTATCGCCTTTATGGCCAGTCAACATGTGTACATTATAAATTTTGTACTCAAGTGAAAATACTTGCATAAACCCTCAAATGAAATGTGGATACTTGCCTAAGTTCTATGACATTATAATTGTCTTATGGTATTGTTAGTACTCATGCATATTAGGTATTTCCTTTACATTTTTTATAGGTATGATAAACAATGTGTCACCAAATTGTTACTAGTACTGTACCAGATTGAGTTCAGTCAATTGCAAGTAGTGGTTTAGCCTGTAAGATATGTTGTGTCAGTCTGCGCCTTCACTGGTCTGCTCTGTGTTGACTGATGTGTGAGGGCTCCCCATCATGGTGTACCTTACAAGTTACAGATCAGCTGTGGGTAAGTCATGTCTGTACAGTACTTTTGAGTGTATTTTTATAATTTTAAATATCCAGCAACAATTATTGCCAACATACATTAAAACTTAGTTTATGGCCCTTTATGGAAGGTCGTTTTTGTGCTTATCAATGAAATTGTATCAACTCTGTCATCCCGCAGTCACATTTTGTACTCTCTCAATCTCACATGTGAGGGCGCCATACCACAGTAAAGCAACTGCCTCCTTTTAATCGCACTCTGGTCAAAGGAAACTTTGAGCCATGGCTATTGTGACAAATGTTATGCTACACTCACTGTACAGTCAGAACTCTGCATATAAGAATGGTCCAGTTGAACTCATTCTCTAGCTTGGTTAGCTGTTGTCCATCACTTTTTTCATTAGACTTTTAACCTTTTCCCGTCTTGCACCCTCTTACTTTGTTTTAAAACGACCAGTTTTCACAAGCTGACGACATTTTGAAGAATGTAGTATGAAATCACTATGGCAACATTGAAAAAAGCATATTAACTTAAAACGGTGTGCACTGCGTGACCGTACGGGCAGTTGTATTTTTTTTATACCTATCTCTCAACCTTAACACCATATCAACATGACATGACAAATTGTTTTGATTTCATTCTTTATTAAGTATCAAAATAGTTTTATATAACCACAATCTAAAAGGGAATAAAAATACTACACTGATTCATAATTATAGTAAAATGTCTTACCATAAAAAATGTTGTATTTTTACTAATTAATGTCAGTTTAACAACAAATTGTGAAATGTCACTTACATCTGACATGTATCCATTTCTACACTCCTAGGAAATCATGTGACCTATCTAAACCAATCAGGAACTTGCAAACATATTGGTATATTGATTCAAAGGCTTGTTTTAAGAACTAGTTGTTGATTGGTTGTCTGTCATTTATATTGTGTTCAATTTTTTGTGAAAGGGAAAATTTTTATCAAAAGTTTTGACTCTGAAATTTCCTCAAAAGGTTTATCGCTTTGTTGGGAATTATTCAAAACATTTAATAACTAAGTTATGCCTAGACTGACTTCCTAGTTAACAATTACATGTTGATAAGAGTTATTCCAGTCAATGTCACTGTCATGAGCCGGTATACAGTATCAACTCCAATTTGAACTTAGCATTAACATTCATTAGTCAAGCCAAATTTAGTCTGAGTAGATACAGTAAAACAGGCTATGTCACCAACAATATATTGACTATAAGATATGTTGCATCACTGCGCCCTCAACGGCCTACTCCTAAAAAGGAGAGAATGATGTGTGAGGGCGCCCTGTCATCATATCAGAACAATGCAAGATTTTGTTTCATACAACAATTCTCCTATCTTAACTTTTTAGCTGTCTACTTCCTGTCCATAAAAATAACATCCTGCACAAAACACAATTACTGAGACATAGCACAGTCTTCTACAACTACTTTTAACACACAACAGCTTTGTAAAATTCTTTTATAAAGTTTCAAGTCAAAATTTCCAAGCAAAAAATATACTAAAATAAACAAGTACTCACACTAGTAGTATAGAATATAAGGATCTGAAGTATAAATACAAGTCAGATAAAAACTAAGTTATTAAAGTTAAACATTACTTGTAATTTTGTTTGACGACGTTAACAAGTTACTTACATCCGACTTGTGTTTACGTTCCACTACCTCATATCCCATACTACTAATATTAAACGTAATTACATTGGCTTGATTCTGTGTGCTGTGCACTGGTCACTTACTGAGCAATTGACAATTATCAGGTCTACTTCATTCTAAAACATCAAACTTCTAAAGGAATATCAACTGAACTTCAAACAGAAATGACAACAAATACATTTACTAAGCACTACATAACACATGCAACCTTTCTATGAAAGTGCCCCAATGGTTTAATTTACATGAACAGTGCCCTCTATCAGTGGTATTAACCACTTACAAAACTATCACATGACTACAAAGATGCTTTCTACCTTGTATACATTAGACATGAACAGCGCCCTCTACCATGTAAAGGAAATATCTATATAGTGGAGACACTGTCTATCTTGAAAACATTTGTATATGTCATATTAAACAATATTATCATTATGTTTATCATTTTGGTGAACTCATGTATCTAAAGTACATAAATATCTACTCATTGCAATGATTCTAGCCACCTATTAAAAATTACTTGGTAGAGGGCGCTCTTCCTTTGAAAAGGTCTGCTCAGCTTTACAACGTAATAAATTATACATGATATGAGTTCTGATATGGAAAATTGTGTCAATTCCACAATAGCACAAGGTGGAGTTTTCTCTAACTTTAACTTTGACTTCATTTGGCAGCATTAATGAAAGCACAGAAGATTTGAAATTACAAACTTGCATGATTCTGCCTTTTACTTTCTACATTAACATTACATCTACCAGCAGGCAAAAGTGATAGTCTGAAAGATACAGTCACAGCTCCACTCTAGTCTACCAACATCTGGATGGCATCTAAAACCAGTCCATTTTGTTGGCGTATATTACCAGGGGTGAACAAATCCACTGGTCCTGGGTCTGGGAGACCGGGACTAGTGATTTTTTTGGGCGGACCACACAAATTTTACCTTATCTGGTCCATCAGACCAGTACCTTACTGTTAATAACTATGTTAAAAAGTCGTCTGAAGATACAGATTCATAGGTAAGATTTAATGTTTCACATTAGTGGGACCTTGGACCACTAATTCTTTCAGCAGGACCACTGGATTTTTTAAGGCACTGGTCTGGGGACCACCAGTTCACAAAATGATTTGTTCACCCCTGATTACATACACATAAGTGGAAACAAAAACTGGATCATTCAGACTATCAAAAATAACTGCTTACCAAAATATGCAACAAAACATCAAATAAACTAATGTGATACTTCACAACTAAAAAATTGACAATTCAAACAATATAACTACCTTATAAAAAAAACAAAAGAATCTTCTATCAATATATTATAATAACAATATTATAACATTTCAAACTATTTAAATAATAGTTATAATAAAATAGACATTGTAGATCAGTATATATAATATTATCACTATGTGTAAACTGTCAATTTACTAGGTTTTACAGTCAAATTGAAATGAGGTGAGTTCGCAAACCTTAATTTTAAATTTGTACATTATTTTAAAATTTCTATAATTCAAGTTATGATATAATTATGATATATTTTACATGAATTTAAATCTAAGCTGTCGTTGAAATCAAACTTGATCATAAAACATGATTAATAAAATTTTGAAGCTGCACTAGCTGTTACTGGAGTAGTATTATTTTGATAACCAATTATTTACTGAAAATTATTAATACCAATAATTAGACTTTGTATATGTTAATTAGGGGTCAGTTGTATCCAGAAGTAGGTTGAAATCATGATTGCATTGGGGGGCGCTGATTTTTGGGTGCGAACACAATAATCACTTTGAGTAGATTTATTGTACAATATTATCTGTACAGCTGTATTTACTGACAGACAGGGTTCAAGATTAACAGTACTCCCATGCCCCCAGACTACCAAATCTTGTCAAGGGCATGGGGTACCATACTTTGCGGCTGATAGCCCACTCAGGCTACCACGGATTATGTGATGAGGATGGAAGATTTATGGACATGAAAGTATTTTAATAATACACAAATTTCCAGTAGAGGAAATCTGTTTTCAGTTCAAGAATATGGGACTACAGGTCACAATACTTGGGCTAGCAATTTCTGAAACTGGCAGCCCACTAGGAGTACCAAAGAAATAAGTTAATTTTGAGCCCTGTATTGACAGGTGATGCAGTACTGTAGAAGAGAGTAAATATATCTCTGTTATGCTGTACATGGGCACACGAGTTGGTTGTCATCATTGCTTTTGTTGTGCGCCCTCAACATTACCACATCAGATACCTTTGTTTTTTGGCAGCCCCAACGGTATGAACTGATCCGACACTCTTGTAAATCATGGGTCTGTAATAAAAATTTATGCCAACATTTCCAACACTTTTGTTCACTTTTATAATTATATCTCACAAAAACACTTTCAAAAGTTTCAGTTACAGCTGGTGCAGCTTTAAGAATCAAAGATAAAATGTAATTAAAATTCGATACATATGATTTATTTCTTGACAATTTCTCATATTTCTTGATTAGTTTTGAGTGATATTATGATGTTATATTCAGATTTAGTATCATCTAAACAAGCTAACGTTGCAGAACAATCTGATCCGCATATCAAATGAAATTATAGTAAGAACTCATTTATTACCAAATAATCTATAACTTGACTACATAATTTAAACTTGAACAAGGAACGTTGACTTTTTTAGTCTATCACCTGTGTTCAAGTTCTTCGTCAGTTATTACAATATACTTCATAATTTAATACTTTTAGAGTCAACTTTCTCAAAAGATATGTTGGCCAGCAAAAGTACTCCTGAGAGAGACCCAAGGATTGATTAGCTATCATTTTTTGTAACGTTTGGTAACCGAAGAAATAAAAAGAAACATAGAGTACTTGTTGTTTGTAAACAGACAAATTTTTCTTTAAATTTTCTTCCCTACCCTGCACCCCAATCACACTCCATGTACTAATAAACGATGTGAACTTGTAGAAATGTACATTTACACTGGACCAGTTTCGTGGCCGCTGAAAACTAAGAAACCATAACCCACTAACTAATTGTGTATTCTTTACAAGAAACTGATATGCAAATTACCTAATTTCTATACATATATGTAAGAACTTGATATACAAATGACCTGATTTGCATATGCAAATGGCCTGATTTGTAGGTATATGTATACAATGTACATGAAACTGATATGCAAATTATTTATTTTGCATGTACATATATGTATGAAACTGATAGTTTCATACATATATGTACATGCAAAATAAATAATTTGCATATCAGTTTCATGTATACATATACCTACAATCATATACCTACAAATCAGACAATTATTTGCATATACATTTATGTATGTCACTGATATGCAAATTACTTACTTTGCAAGTACATGTATGAATGAAACTAATATGCAAATTGTTGAATTAGCATATGCAATACTAAACAAAATACAACCAGCGAGAATAACAGATGTACTAATACTGATTTAAATAAAGAAATCGTTTCTTAAACAGGTCAGTAAAAATGTTTGTCATGGATTCTTTTGTCTTTTTAATGAAAATCTTATGACATGAATACATTTTCCAGAAGGTGTTGTTGTAATTTGAAATAACATCTCATACATTGATGTAATTTCTGATATCCACATGATTACTGGATATGTTACCAATTGTCATAATAAAAGTAATTGCCATGGTTACAAACATTTCCCACTGTGCAAAATAGGAAAATCCTATGTTTCTGCTAAGGGTTGTAAGCAGGTGACATTTATATGAAATCCCCAGTAACTTCACAATGGTTCAAAATTATGATTTACTAGAATTATACCAGTTTGACAAAATTTTCCACTTTCTCGTACCAAGGTTCCCAACCTTAGCAAAACCATAGAAATTTTTTTTTGTGTGAGAAATTCCCTCAAAAAATACTTAATTTTTTTTGGACAAATACTTTATCTTTGATGACTGAAAGTAAACGTTTTCCATTTCTTGCAAAAACACCAAATTCAGATTATATCAAGTGTAGAAAATCCCTATAAACAGTCTTACATACTATCTATTTGCAATGGAGGTTAATGATGTCATAGCATGTTTAATCACATGATTCTTATGATACTTGTGATTGGATGTAAGTATCACATGACACTTGATATGTAAATTGCAAACAACATGTTTTCTTTGAAATATTGCTAATTTCTAGCAAGAAATGACATCTTAAAAATCTTAAATAAATTCTCAAAAATGTCATATTCAGACAGTGCTGACATCACAACCTAGGATTCTGAAATTTCAATCTTAAATCAGCATCATTTATTGGCTAGGAAATTGATCCTAGTGAATGTTCAGGTATGATTAACCAATGACAGTATCTGTCTCACAGTTTACTTTTCATTATACTGATTGGATATGTTCTAAATTCAATGGACTGTTTGTTTGTATAATGCTTTTCTCCATTGTTCACTAAACAACACAAGTCTCTTCAAAGTTCTGATAAAATGATTTTTAAAGTTACCAAAAACATTGACACAAATATTTAAAGACTTTGACTTCTAAGATGTTTGTTTACCTTTAACTTTGTTCATTTGTTTACTTGTTTGAAGGCATGTACATGCTTGTATATAGTACTAGTAATATAAAAAATATGATTGGCTGACTAATTCTACCAGATATCCTCATTGGCTGATTTGAATTTACTAGTTGTTATATGATTGGTTAAAATCTGATGACTCACCACATTTTAGCCAATCAAATCATGTGTCATGAAAGGGTCCAAGGTACATGTATACAGTTGGAATTGATATTGTAGCAAAACTTTCTGAATCTGTAGATAAGGTTTTGAAAAATGCAGTCAACGATTTTTCAGAAAGGTACCTTTTAGTAAACAAAGGCAAAAGTCTGCAAATATAGTTTTACATGATATATTGAAGCCGACTTTACTGTAAACAAATATAACTCAAAAGTATAAGTTGTCTGAATCTATCAAAAAGAAGAAATTTCATAGCTGGTTGATTCTTGCTACCTGACACAGCATTTGTACTTAGTGTCACTGCTAGGGGGTCATATGACTTTGTTTACTATGATGAAACTTTTTGGAATTTTGGATTTTGCATGATTTAAATGTTTCTTGTAGTGCTGTATGGTTGGTATCCATCACCAAAGTTTTAGCACTCACCTTTCCTACTTTGAGGCGTCCGTAGGAGGAACTTCTTTTGAAAATGGCTACACGAATTAACAAGACAACACACTGCCAGACTCCCCCACCCTTAAAAGTTTATAAAAGTTGACTTCTTATTTACAAAGAAACTGCAACTTACATTGGTTCATCTCAGTTATCATTATTTTTTTTATAAATTGCAACGCAGGACAAACCCAAAATCTGTGTACTGAGTCATACATATCTGTCTTGCCTTATCAACCCTTCTGTCAGTATACATTGGTTTGTTCCTATTGGACTTGAACAGGTTGGGTTGTACCATAGTAGTGAAAAGGGGGTGATAGGCTGACAAGAAACGTTCGTCTTCATATCTTGGAAAAGTCCTTGGGGGTTTTATTATCAATATTGCATCAGGTCATTTATTCAGTGTTGATATTCTTCAGATTGCATCATAGTTTAGTTGTTCTCGTTGCTGACAAGTTAGTAGACATATTCCTTACTGTTGCTACCTCGTCTAAGACTACAGCACATACACAGTGAGAACATCATACCCAGCAACTGATAAATTAAAAAAGAGAAGAAGAAAGAAAACAGTTACTGTTTGGACGACAGTTTTTTGTATTACGTCATCACTATCTGGACTTCAGTCATTAATAGTTGAAAGTATGGATATGAACTAGCCATAAACCCTAACACTAGAGGGCAGTACATTATAGCCATGAACCTGACACCTGAGGGTGCTATACTGGATTGTACATAGATGTCAGCTTTAGCTACAATAACATATTTCTGTAAGTTCATACTGTTAATTATCTCAATGTGTTCGATTGACTTTTGACCTTATCAGCACTGTAAACAATGTTACTGACCAACCACTGGACAAACTTCTAAAAGAATGTAGTAAATTTATGCCGTACCTGTATGACACCAACACCGATGCCAATACCAGCCATCAGAACATAATTCCTCTCAACTGACATAGCTATTGCAGAAGCACAACCCTGTAAAGATAAAATATGTAAATTGTTGTGGTCGAAAAATACTTGGATAAATGACTCGATCACATTAACTATATCACATATAGTGATATCATCAGATTGTGTGGGCAAGGTGAAGTGACATCAGTTTATGTGTTCAAATTGCTTACATCATCAGTTTTTGTGGTCAAAATAGTGACATCATTAGTTTGTCAAGTGAAAATGCTGTTACATCAACAGCGTAGCAAAAGTGCTGTGACATTATTAGCTTTATGTCAAAATGCAAAATGCAGTGACATCATCAGTTTGTGATATCAAAGGGTGATGACATCACTAGTTTGTGTTGCTACAGAGTATCCATTTGCAACTAAGAAAATGGAGATCCCTTTCACTCAGCATATAGGTGTTTTATAATATAATGATTCCATTCAAATTGTTTTTAAAAAATTTGTGTTGGGAATGCTCCCAGCAATTTCCTTTTTATGCAGACATATACACACATAAATATAATCACACATTGTTAAGAAATCCATTCTGGTTTTGGACTATATGACAGGGCTATGTTGCCCGTTCTATATCACGTTGCTGTGGAATTGTCAAGGCTTTCCTAGTCAGTCCACAGCCTATCCATGAGTCACCCAGGCTCGGCAAACATAGCACCTGTGGGCTCCGTGTGTGTAATCGTCACCGACTTTTTGAGTCATTACTCCAGGAATCCCCAAAAAATGACTCTCGTCTTCAAATTGTACTTACATCTTTATAAATGCCTACATCAAAGGGTATGATACTTCCAATAATCTTGCCTTGTCCACAGTCTATTGACATGTCTTCACAACAACTGTCAGGTACTGCAAATATTTTGACCACTGTAGAAAATGATGAATTCATCCAGTCACCTGGCCCTGATACTCCACAACATTCAAACTGAAATCCAAACGTTGAAAATATTAATTTTTGATGTAGCATGTACCTCAGATATTTTAAGTCCATTGAGGTGCAAAATTCGATGACGATTCAAGTTATGTTTATACTCCGAGTTAAACGTTTGCTGTTACATTGTTCAAGAAAACTCAACCAATTCTCAGTCAAAGGTCAGTAGCAGCAACTGGAACATTTAAAAAAAAATGTTTTCGTAAGGTACAATAACTGCCTTGTAATATTGTACACTGTGAAAGGTATAGCATCACCTGTGGATAAACATATTTTTGTAGCTGTATACGCAATAAATCAAATCATATTGAGTCTACTTCCATAAATTAGTGCCCTAAACTGTGATTATGATTTCACCATGGTAACAGACAAATTCAAAACCAAGCTTTAGCCCAAGATTTAAACTTGCCACTACACTACATACAGATAATATTGACCACTAATTAACAAATATAATGTCTTTTTATCAATAATTGATCAATTTTGTACTGAATATATTTTTGGTTATTTTATGAAAAAATATCGCAGTTGCAGCTAGTACAGGTTTAAAACGAAGAAGAACATTTGAATCACGATCAGTATATTTGCCACTACACTACATATAGATAATATTGACAACTAATTAACGGATAAAATGTCTGTTTATCAATAATTGATCAATTTGTAATGAATATATTTTGGTTATTTGATGAAAAATATCCCAGTTGCAGCTAGTAAAGGTTTAAAAAGAAGAAAATTGAATTGTGATCAGTATATTTAGAAAAAGCTAAATACATGGTTTCATTATATTTTATAGGATGTAACCGTAATAAAATATTACCTCAGCTAAAAATGATTTTAAAAAAATAGTACATGTTTTTTCTCACAGACTTTGATGACAACATTACAAATATTTTATGTTCATCTTAGTTAGCCCATTTTGTACTATTGCTGCAAATGAGTTTGTGATGGTTTTATGAAGACGTACAAATCCTGATTTTCTTGAGTAGGGCTAGTTCAACATTTCTATCAAACAGTCACTTAGCAAAGATTAAAGCAGTACAGCTACTTTCATCAATAGATTTGCCACATTGTATGTTGACTTGTCAACAACATTAGACATGTCCAATACTCCTGCAGACAAGCACTAGATATAATCTGGACCACTAATGCATGTTTTTAAGATATCTCGTATTGTTCTGTGTTTATTTAATTTCCATCAAAACTGTTTGTTCTGTGACAATTACTGAAACTCTTTCAATCCTTTTTATTTTCAAAATCATTGTTAACCTTAAAAAATACAATATTATATTTAATACAGTTGGCGTATTATAAGCAGATGCATTGTTGTAAATGATGGGTATATAATCTCAGAAATTCTTTCAGGGCAAAACACTTTCACCCCTTGCGTCACAGACATACAATCCTTGGAAAATGAAAAATATAATGTTTGCTACCAGTTCTTAACTTTTAGAATAAGAAGATGCAATTATGGTTGAAATGTTGAGGAAATAATGTAACAAGTCACTGTCTGATCTTTTCAATTCCATTTATGCTCTGATGTACCCATAGAAGGATATTAACTATTGTTGTATTCTTGAAATACAAAAATGTAAAATGGTGCCAATAATTGCACGAATTAAATCATGTACAGCATTTCTGAATTTAGAAAGATATGAATGTATAGGAGAGAAATTTGAGAACTGTATGGTCATTATAAATTCAGTGCATTACAATGCGACACAGACATGATTGCAATATTTGTAGCCACAGAACTCATCTCTGGTATGTGTAGATTGGTTGAGACAACCTGATCATTAACATAAATTCAGTGCCTTAGAATACGACACATACATGATTGCAATATTTGTAGCCCTAGAATTCATCTCTGGTATGTGTAGATTGGTTGGAGCAACTGATTAACATTATTAGTGGTTATTGGATTAGTACACTGATATAGACAAGTCATAACCTTTAGTATAAATAAAACTACATGACCCTTTGACCTCACAAAGCTGAACTGATGTTCATATTCACTGTGATGTGTTGGTTTGTTATCTAAACATATGAAAACTGAAAGAGTAAGTTCTTAATGAGTTTACATATAATGTAAACATGTTCTTATGTTTACGCAATGTACTCACTTTGATGTTTAATGTACAATGGTCTTAAACCCTAATGTTAGAATCCCATATGGTAACTATTAGTACTAATATCTCTAACAAGAGAAAGTTCAGTGAACTTCATTGACAACAGCCACTGTATAGATTCAAGTAAATCGATCATGTTTACATTATAATAAAATTACTGACAGATACACTAAGAATGATAGTATTGAATATCATGTCACAGTAAAAAGAAATGATTACCTTCATGTGAGATTAGTACAGCATTACATAAAATGGTTTGTCAACAAAATGTAGGCTGCTTGGATCCAAATGTGTTTGATAACTATAGGTAGCCATAATGCTATACCATATTATCATGCATGGATTGCATACTCTAGGCTAGTACCGAATTACAATTCAAATCACAAAACCTGTTAATGTCAGTAATTTGTAACAATGACAAGATACTAAACTACCTCTTTCCTAGTTATCAGAGATCAATATCTGCACTTGTTGGCTGTGAATCTAAGAATGTAAGGGACAATTGCACAATGTTACACAAGCTTAATAAGCAAACTACAGTTGTTTAGGGGGAGGTGGTCTGGCATCAATGCATTTGCTGAGCTTCATTTTCGCACTTCTAACCAAATTTCAAAAACTTTCATGCCTTCAATGATAACAGCTTCTGTATTTACTACTGAGGTGTTGATAAGTTGATTAAAATTTACTTCTCACGTGATATACAGTGCTGGGTTTGTAGTAGTATTTTGATGTGTTTACCATCATCTCAGTATTACAGGTTCATAGGGTTGGAATTTCAAGTTTACAATTATTATGTTTGACAATGTACATTCCATCGAACAGAGTGGTGTGACTGCTACAGTTTTCATCGTGGTTTTAATACATCATATGTAAATGTGTGATGTCGCTCTGAATGTCGTTTAGGGGGAGGGGGGGGGGGGTTGTCCTAAGCGAACAATGTTCATTCATTGAGCTTGAGCAACATTGTGCGAAGGTCCCTAAGATGTCTTAGAACAGAGTGGTGTGACTGCTACAGTTTTCATCGTGGTTTTAATACATCATATGTAAATGTGTGATGTCGCTCTGAATGTCGTTTAGGGGGAGGGGGGGGGGTTGTCCTAAGCGAACAATGTTCATTCATTGAGCTTGAGCAACATTGTGCGAAGGTCCCTAAGATGTCTTAGATTAAAATTAAGGTCAGCATACTTTATATGCAGATTTGGTAGTCCATGAACACTGATCCAATAGGTGTATTGAAACTGTAAAGTAGGGGGTTATTGAACTCAGATAAAACTTATAATCGATGTATTGATTGTGAATGTATGTATTGATCCACTAGCTGTGGCTCATGGCCAAAATTGTTTAATTGGAAATTGATCCTCGGCTACAAACACCCACATTGAACTATAATGTAATTAGTTAGTACCATTTCTGATCATATCTTCAAATCTTAGAGTGATTCTTGCAAGATGGTGATGAGCTATTTCAAGTTATCAAACTTTCACTCCAAAGTGGACTTCTAGTGATATTTGTTTCATGCATTGTACAATTCCAGTCACAACACTAACTTTTAGAACAATTAAAATTAATCGAGTCACAAAAATGGCAGTGATAGAGATATGGTAGAGTGGAAAGTCATTTAATTACAGCAGTCAAAGTAGTCACAGCATTTACACAAGGATGACTTTGACCTTGAATATCTGCTAAACCACATTTCAGCCCATTCCCTTCTGAGTTGCAGCTATTGATTTTCAAATTGTATTATTTTTGATAATTTTCTATATTTGTGTCCTCTGTATCAAAAGATTGTGGTTATAATTTGAAATGTTTTACCTCTAATGACAACCTAACTCGAGGGAGGTATTGTTATCTGTTTTGTGGTTGATGTTGGTTGAGGTCTCTACAGTACATGACTTTTAACTTCTAAAACATAGTTTCTACAGGGATGAATACTTACCTTATAGAGTGTGGTTGTATATTTGTTGCATTTAGTCTTTAAAAACAAAATGATCATGTGTATAGTGATGACAGTGAGACAGATGAATAACTCAATCTTTAGAAAGTGGTCTTTTGCAAGCATCCTGCTCATGCCATGCAACTGACCAAAACCGCACACTGGAAATGGCAGTAACCTCCCTCAAGTGACTGTTCAGTGGCAAACATTTCAAAAAAAGCACTGATGTAGAGCCATTTATATTGACAGGATTGTTTCTTTATTTCAGGTGACAGGACTTGCTGTATTAGTTCTAGGAGTATGGATGACAGTAGATCGTGTAAGTTTACCTTTCCTACAGATTATGGATACACCAATATTCCAGACAGCCGGATATGCCATGATTGGAGTCGGTGGTTTTGTTACCATTCTGGGTTTCTTTGGCTGTGTTGGTGCATGGTGTGAAAACAAGTGTATGCTTTGGACAGTAAGTATTCAATCAATCTATCAAACAATTAATCAATTAATCAACCAATCAATCAATGTCAATCAGTCAGTCAGTCAATCATTCAATCAATCAATCAATCAATCAATCAATCAATCTGTCATTCAGTCTATCAATCAATTGATCATGCTAGTAATTAATCTATAAATTGATCAGTGTGCCTGAGTGTTGACTGTTCATTAATGAAGTAAATCAGTAAGGTTCCATAAACTTTGTCAATCAATCAATCAATCAATCAATCAATCAATCAATCATTTAACCACTCAATCAATCAATCAACCACTCAATCAATCAATCAATCAGGCTGTCCATCTGTCTCAGACAGTCCACCAATCAATACATTAGTATCACTCAGGATAGTAATCAATCAATCAATCAATCAATCAATCAATCAATCAATGGACTTATCAATCAATCATTCAATAATCAATCAATCAATCAATCAATCATACATGACATTTAAACCTTCATTTTCAGTATTTCCTGTTTGTGTTCATCATTCTCCTGGCAGAGATTGTCTGTACCATCTTACTCTTTGTCTTTAAAAGCAAGGTGAGTTCTTTCATCACAAAAATAGGTGAGTTCTTCATCACAAAAATAGGTGAGTTCTTCATCACAAAAATAGGTGAGTTCTTCATCACAAAAATAGGTGAGTTCTTCATCACAAAAATAGGTGAGTTCTTTCATCACAAAAATAGGTGAGTTCTTTCATCACAAAAATAGGTGAGTTCTTTCATCACAAAAATAGGTGAGTTCTTCATCACAGAAAATGCAGTTTTGTGTCTCATATTTTCCAGTATTACATATTTCAAATGGAATGCAATGTAAGGTAATGTGTATCACTTTGATTTGATGCATTGAATGGCCCAAGGCCGAAAGCTGAGGGGAAATAGTTGCTACATAACAGCACGAGGGGTAATATGATGTCAACTAGTGCCCGAATTAGGCCAGGTAATAAGTGCTTTATAACACATCACATTCTCTGGCACATATTATTTCTATAGTCAAAGCAAATCACTGATAAAATTACCATGTTACATGAATAGTGCCCTAGGATAAATAGAATGTGAATAGTGCCCTGCTGTATGCAAATTGAAGTCACTAGTCCATACTACTTTACATGTTCTAAGCCAATCACTGAAGGCTATATAAAAATTATGTTTTATCAATTGAGATTATGTTCAGACTATAGGACCATTGTTTGCATCTGATATTGTCTTATTCATCCATCCATATAGAATACTTGGGGAGTGGACAAACCTGTTGTAAGTCTCATTCTCTAGAGGGCGTTGTCATTAACTTTATTTCTATTGAACAGGTTGAACAGTTCTTGGAGAAGAAAATGAATGAGACAATGATTATGGACTATGGTAAAGCTGATGAGGATCTAAGCACACAGGCTATAGATGCTATCCAGTTGACTGTGAGTACTTGATATGATTGAATTGACATGTGGATGGATTGTTCAGTGGGTGCTAGGGAGGATGGTGGGTGGATGAATAGATGGTTAGATGATTGGGATGGTGAATTGATGGATGGTATGTATGGTTAGTTGGTGGATGGAGGGGTGGATGGATGGTGGGAAGGATAGGTAGGGTGGATGAACTGTTCAGTGGGTAACACCCTAAAGAGTGATGGCTGGATGATGGATGTTAGTTTGACAGTTGCATGGATGGATGGTTGAGGGGAGGGATTGGTGGTAGGGAGGGTTAATGGATTGTTTAGTGGGTGCTGGGGAGGATGATGGGTGGGTGGGTGGTTTGTTGGGTGGGTGGATGGGTGGGTGGGTGGGTGGATGCTTGATGGAAGGAATGGATGGATGGTGGGTAAGATGGGTTATTCAGTAGGTGCTGGAGAGGATTTTGCTTGGTAGATGAATAGATATAATAAGGAGAGGGTGAATATTATCAAGGGCATGATATTTTTGATTGGTTTATAGCAATAATAAGATTGTTCAGTGGCATGATGATGGGTGCCTTGCCTACATATTTGTCAATTATCCAATAGAAGCTTGAGATGTTGATCATGTGACTACTTGCAACAGTCATTATCTTTACAACTTCTATCAGTCATCCAATCAAATGTTGCAGTGTTGATCATGTGACTACTGAAGACCTTAAACCTTTTGTCAACCAACCATCCAATCAGATGTAGTAATGATGATCATGTGACTAAAGACCAATGGGTATTGTGTTTACAGTTTGATTGTTGTGGTACCAAAAGTTACAAAGATTGGATGCAGACTTGGTGGTATGAAGCAGAGAAAAACACCTCTGGTGCCGATGCATGGATGTATCCCCAATCTTGTTGTGTAGTGTCTGGAAAGGATAAAATAATCAAAGATGGAACCCTTCCACAACCCATGAATGTAACAGCCTGTAAGGGAGGTGATAGTATTGCTGTACCCAATGATGCCATGCATGACAATGTAAGTAAACAGTATGGAATATAGAGTTACTACATTTTGTACTTCGTATGGAAATGAAGATGTACTTAGTCTTTTGTCTGGCATCTGATATTTATTGGAAACTTTGTGACATGTGACATCATGAGTTTGTCATGTGACATACTATGCCAGTCATTTGACACTGTCGGTCATCAAATTTCATAATATCTATTAAAAGAAAATTGTACATAATTTCCATTTGAGTCTTGTTCTTTGAAGAATGTGATTTAGAAATGTCTATAAACTTAATATTTATGTATCCAATCCAGTCACTTGTTACATGACAAGCATATTATAATGTCATTATACCAAACACGAGCCAAGTTGAACAAAAAATATGGAACATATACTCTGGTCGTTCACCTCAGACAATGTACATCTATATCACAAGAATACATGTCTACATCACTAGTTCTACTGAGTTCAAAATATGAGTCAAAAAATTGCCATTACTTTCTTTGATTTTTCTTTGATATAATGGCGCTGATATAATTAAGTTATTCTCCAATATTTTTCTTCATTCAGCTAGAAAATACTTTTGACCTAAGGGTTATCACTACTCGTCTAGTGACCTGTAGTTACAAAACATTAGGTCACTCATATTTTTCCTGGCTAAACGAAGAAATGTATTAGAGAATGATATCTAAATATATATATGACATTATGCTAAACTTTGTAATATATGATATTATTTAATTTCTATTCAGGGATGCTATGACAAAATCTACACATATATCAGGAATAATATATGGATTATTGCTGGTGTTGGTCTTGGTGTTGCAGTACTCCAGGTAAGTCAAAGGTTTGACTACTCAGTGTTTATGGATTCAGTACTCCAGGTAAGTCAAAGGTTTGACTACTCAGTGTTTGTAGATTCAGTACTCCAGGTAAGTCAAAGGTTTGACTTCTCAGTGTATGTGGATTCAGTACTCCAGGTAAGTCAAAGGTTTGACTACTCAGTGTTTATGGATTCAGTACTCCAGGTAAGTCAAAGGTTTGACTTCTCAGTGTATGTGGATTCAGTACTCCAGGTAAGTCAAAGGTTTGACTACTCAGTGTTTATGGATTCAGTACTCCAGGTAAGTCAAAGGTTTGACTTCTCAGTGTATGTGGATTCAGTACTCCAGGTAAGTCAAAGGTTTGACTACTCAGTGTTTGTGGATTCAGTACTCCAGGTAGGTCAAAGGTTTGACTACTCAGTGTTTGTGGATTCAGTACTCCAGGTAGGTCAAAGGTTTGACTTCTCAGTGTTTGTGGATTCAGTACTCCAGGTAGGTCAAAGGTTTGACTACTCAGTGTTTGTGGATTCAGTACTCCAGGTAAGTCAAAGGTTTGACTACTCAGTGTTTGTGGATTCAGTACTCCAGGTAAGTCAAAGGTTTGACTTCTCAGTGTTTGTGGATTCAGTACTCCATGTAGGTCACAGGTTAAACTATTTACGATTTGTGGAGTCATCATTTTGAATGATTAGAATGGCTTGTATTTACAGACTACAGAAAAGAATTCAGCTGACAATTATTTCTCACAGCTGTGACTTCTTTTTCACTTTTGATGCAAAAATAGACATCAAAGTTGTAACGTAATCTACTATGATGATTTTCATTTCTGCACAGACCAGACTATCAACTATCGTTACGCAATATTGTATGATGTGAATTGATTACTCCAATAATTATTTCTTTTTCTCAACAGATTTTCGGACTCATCTTTTCAATATGTTTACTAAGGAACATGAAAGATTTTGACTACGATGATTAGCGGAGAGTAAATGCAGCAATGAGAACAACAAATTGCAACATAGCAAAGTGTTTCCATCAACAATATCAGGTGCCATTTTTATACATAATCATAACCCTGCTGTGTGAAGGATCACACGTTTGCTGGCGCCCTCAACACAATAAAGTATATTTTCTTTTGTTTTTATTACACCATTATTCCGGGGAGCATGAGAACAAGAACAGTTTTTCATACAAAAATTGTAGTTTTTTCACACTCTTCTAGAATTAGAGTCTGTATAATATGGACATGTAGTGGTCTATTTTAGTGATTTTTGTATCAACATTGCGTGAGTTTGTAATATTTCAAAAAGACTTTAAGAAAAAAACACAGACACAAACTATAGAATCGTTCCTCTAGCAAAATGTATGTAGATCTTGCCACTTTGAAAATATGGTCAAATTTTTATTTGTAGATTTGACAGTGAATATGTCGTCAAAAAATTAATGCAATGAAGCAAAAGAAATATAAGAGTACACACATGTCAGTATTTTTATTGAGTTTTGTATATTTTTGAAAACTTGTTAGTTTTTTTTGGTTGAATCTGTGATAGTTCTTTCTGTGCATGTCACATTATCCTGAAGGACAAATATCGTAAGTGGAAAAGTGAGAGATTTTTCATTCATGTGAGAGAAATAAACCAGTTTGGTTGATAACATGTAGTGCAGAGACTTGTAATTAATAAATACAACCGTGGTTTAATTAAAAGTTACAATTGAAAATCACAAGGCATTTTTTCTGATAAGAAATAAAGATTTAATAACGTTTCTCCAAACTTTTGATTTTTTTAAATATCAGAACAGAACTTTCACAGATTTATTAGAACTTTAGAAAAATGAAGCCTTTAGTCAAAGAAAGTCAATGAATTGAGTTGCAATTTGCATACAACCATAAACAACAGCCATATTTGGGAAGTATTTTGCATACAATTTGAATAATAGCCATATATCGATTGTAATTTGCATACAAATCAAACATCCATATTTGGAAAGTAATTTGCATACAATTTGAAACACAAACAGCTATATAGGTCAATTTGCATATATTTGCATACAATTGACAAGTAAGCCAATCATAGATAGTGTTTTAAGGGTTATTATAATTAAGAGTATCTAGTACATGGTACTATATACTCAATAAAGTGTACACAAGTGTGATGTGTGTACTGGTGATGGAGAATGTTTTAACAGCCTTTTTAATGAATAAGAACAGCATCTAGCTATGTTCAAACTCATGAAAGCAGTGATTTTACCTCGGAACTTAGACTAGATGAATTAAATGTTACCATGGTAACATGTTAATTATTATAACCTACAGATGGGATTTGTTGACAAATACGTACATATGAGTATCTATTGAAAGTACATATTTGCTGTTTGATGCATATAATTTTCTCTTGTCTGGAAGGTATAATGTTATACACTAACAAAACTAACCATGATTGTTTAGTGATGTGCGCCCTCATGGGTAGACTTAGAGGGTTCCTTTGTTTATATAGCTCGCCTGCGACCATCAGTATATTGTATTAAGGTATATAGTTGGACTAACAAACATTAAATGAAGATGTAATTTTGTGAATTTTTACTCGTTAGAGTTGGAGTAATGGTCATTTTCTGTCTTGTAGTGATCAAGGTATCTTCAGTTATAGTAATTTTACTAAAAGTGTCTGTTTCTAGTCTAACCTTCCAAACAAGATGTCATTTTTTTCATCATCAACTGTTTTCAATTGCTGTGTCTTACCTTTGCCATTTATGGAATGTTCTATTCAATATAAGGGGTGGGAAGGTTTGAAAATCTCTCTCAACTCAGGGGTTAAAATTTTGTTCAGTGCAGAGTAACATACCATCTCAATAAAAAAAGGCCCTCATAGTTTATTATCGGTGATCTGTCTTGCATGTGTGTGCTGATACCTTCCTACAAACACTATCCTGATTCACGACTGGAAATCAAGGAATTGAAACTCTAATATGTCAACCTTACAAGGATAGGGGATAGTTTGTCATTAAAATGTACAAAATATGATAGAATAGTGAAATAGAAGGTTCCTTGCTTCTTTACACCTTCTACCTCTAGAATACCACATGCATGACAGATTTTGTTAGTTTCCTTACCACCTGTACAATGCATGACACATAGATTCCGTTAGCTTCCTTACCACATTGACAATACCTGACAGATTCCGTTAGCTTCCTTACCACTTTGACAATTCCTGATAGACACATTCCGTTAGCTTCCTTACCACTTTGACAATTCCTGATAGATTCCGTTAGCTTCCTTACCACTTTGACAATTCCTGACAGATTCCATTAGCTTCCTTACCACTTTGACAATTCCTGACAGATTCCATTAGCTTCCTTACTACATCTAAAGTATTTTCAATCTACCGTCCTTCCTTTCAGTCCAGTTAAAATAGAGATTTGATTGATTACAGTACAATTTATTACACAATATCTGTTGTACTTTTGTTTGAAAGTTGTTTTTTTTTGTCAATTTTTCAACATCCTGTGGTCTTTAAGATGAAACCAATCAGAAGGTCAGGAAAATATGGAATCAAATCTCTAAATGTTTTTGATTGTAATAAAACCCAACTTCCTGTCAAAGTATGTAGTGCACAAGCTGGGGTCATTTCATATACATTTATGCTAATTATATTCATGAGTATTGTTTCCATATGGTGCATAATATATCTGAGGTCATTTAGTATTCATTTATGCTAATTATATTCATGAGTATTGTTTTCATATGGTGCATGATATATCTGAGGTCATTTAGCATTCATTTATGCTAATTATATTCATGATTATTGTTTCCATATGGTGCATGATATATCTGAGGTCATTTAGTATTCATTTATGCTAATTATATTCATGATTATTGTTTCCATATGGTGCATGATATATCTGAGGTCATTTAGTATTCATTTATGCTAATTATATTCATGATTATTGTTTCCATATGGTGCATGATATATCTGAGGTCATTTAGTATTCATTTATGCTAATTATATTCATGATTATTGTTTCCATATGGTGCATGATATATCTGGGGTCATTTAGTATTCATTTATGCTAATTATATTCATGATTATTGTTTCCATATGGTTCATGATATATCTGAAGTCATTTAGTATTCATTTATGCTAATTATATTCATGAGTATAGTTTCCATATGGTTCATGATATATCTGAGGTCATTTCATATACATTTATGCTAATTACATTCATGAATATTGTTTCCATATGGTGCATGATATATCTGAGGTCATTTAGTATTCATTTATGCTAATTATATTCATGAGTATTGTTTCCATATGGTGCATGATATATCTGAGGTCATTTAGTATTCATTTTTGCTAATTATATTCATGAGTATAGTTTCCATATGGTGCATGATATATCCAAGGTCATTTAGCATTCATTTATGCTAATTATATTCATGAGTATTGTTTCCATATGGTTCATGATATATCTGAGGTCATTTAGTATTCATTTATACTAATTATATTCATGAGTATTGTTTCCATATGGTGCATGATATATCTGAGGTCATTTAGTATTCATTTATGCTAATTATATTCATGAGTATTGTTTCCATATGGTACATGATATATCTAAGTCATTTAGTATTCATTTATGCTAATTACATTCATGAATATTGTCATATTCAAATTATATAACGATAATTCATATAATATTCAAAAACCTCATTTTGTACACCGTTTATTCCAAAGTATTACTTCTTCCACATACAACAAACTTCCCCACTTTTCTAAATATTGAGTTTGCTATTACCATATATTATTTGGCTTTGATAGACATTGTATACTTTTATGTAGAGCTTTAGCTGAAAGACATTGCATCATTTTTTAAAAAATCTCTTGTAAGATATTTCTTGCGGTGACAGAAATACCTTTCTTATAAGAAAACCTGGAAATATAGAATTAAAATGAAATCACAGTTATTTATACGGTAGATATGAAGTGATATATGTAAGCCACACCTTGTACTATTTATTGGCTTTTTATCTGTTTGTTACATTAACTTTTTTATATCATAATGCTATATATATATGTGGTCAAAGCTGGCCTCACTTTCACTCCATGGCTTGCAACACAGAAATCACTTTTCAAAAACACCAAATCTTTCTTTCTTAGCTTGTTCAAATCATAAATTATAGAACAAGGCTAGCTGTAGATGTATGTGAATTAGATCAATCGATGATGTAATTTGTATATCATGTGATGTTCATCAACCTATAATCATCCTTCTCTTGAGTCATGTGATTGAAGTAAACCAATGAGCTTTCATTTGATGGTCACATGATTCAAATTTGAATAATTTCTTAAAGTCAGTGCAAGAATCATGTGATTTGAGTAATCCAATGAACTTGTAGTATCAGAATCATGTGATTTGAATGAACCAATTAAATACTAGTCTTAGCATCATGTGATTTGAATAAATCTTAACTGTCACTAAGATCAAATATACCTGTGTTGTATATTGCCATGGAAATTGTCACTTAGCAAAAGAAGCTCAGGAGATGCATTATTATTTAGTTTCTATAGAAACACTAATATTTATGGCATACAGATTGGTGTCTGAAAGAGAATGTAAATGGTGGCCCGGCCCCCATGGCAGTGAACGTGTTTAAAGTTGATCTCAGGTTAAAAGAAATCGTAAGACACCAAAGTAGGATAATTTGCAGTAAGGCTTGATACAGAATAAATCATGTAGTTGAATTGTCTTTTTAAATGCTTCTTGATAATTAGAAACATCACCTTCAAAATGTCAGCCTTCTACAGGGGCCTTCTGCAATTTAAAAAAAAGGGAAAAATTAAATTCTCCAGATCATCTCTTTCAAAATTCAATTATCTGTCAATCAAAATGATTGACAGGTAAGTTGAGCCAATCACATGAATGTATTCTTGGTAGATGTATGATAACTTTTCACAGTAAGAATTTTGTATTTTCCAAATAATGTATTTAGCCGAGTCCACCAATGAAATGTAGTCTTATATCTAAATTGTATGTAGTCAGTCGGTCCAGCCAATCAGGAGAACTGTCTTGACCATTGTATGAATAGGGGTGGTCAGGATGTCTTTCCTGAGGGGCTGTTATTACCTCTTTTTAGGACATTTGTATGTTGGTAAGATGTAAATAATGTTTGGATTTCAACATTGAAAAGTAAGAAAGTTGAGAATTGGTAGAATATATAGGGTAAGTTTTTGTCGATGGGAATTGGAGAGGATCAAGATTGCCATGGAAAGTTATAAACCTGGAATTAATACCAGGAAAGGGAATTGCAGTGTTACTGGTTATATCATGTCAAGTTAGGTCATAGGTCAAGTCAGGTTAGGTCAGGTTATATCATGTCAAGTTAGGTCAAAGTCATATCAGTTAGACAAGGTCAAGTTATATGTCAAGGTAGGTCGGGTCAGGTCATGTTATACATCAAATTAGGTCATGTCAGACCATTTATTAGGCAAGAGCAACAAATAAAACTGACCAGAAGTATAGCCATTTCTATAAAAGTTTGTGAATACTTCCAACACACTAATAATGTGTTTACTAGATCAAGAATGAAGTTTGGCTAGAAGTACACAGAGGTCAGGTCAGGTGGGGTGATCAAATGAACTAACCTCATATTGAGGAAACTATTGGACTGGTATTTTGTTTCATTCTAACTATTAGGGCTCTAAAGCTCTAAAGCCCTCTAGTGGTGAAAATGGGACAGGGAATCAGGGTAGAAAAACATGACCACATATAATTGTGAAACTAAAGACAATAATTTGTACTTTTTTTAGGCTGGTTTAACTACAGAACTTTTATATCAAATACTGTCCATACCAAATATAGAGCAAAAAAAGACTTCATACTTGATCTAAATGAAACGAGAAAATTGAGCAAAGTCACCATCAGTTCTAACTCCCACCAATAACAAACTTGCTAGGTCCTGTAAATACCCAGTTCACTTTCCTGTCAAAAAGTTAAAAAGTAATGTTTTTTGGAATAAATCCATAATTTTTATCACATTTGTTAATTTTAATCCAGATTTTGTGACTTTCAGTCAAAAATTATCAAGATTTGATATAAAAATTTGCAAACGAACAAGAATTTCTGTCATTGAAAGTTTTGGCGGGAAAGTGTTAGAGACAGAAACCTATAGTTACAGAAACTTGCTGTTTGTTTCTTGCGAAATCATGCAGAACAAATTCACCTTGTCTACATTAATTTTGAGAAAAATCCTAAAATTAGTCAAAATTTGTGCTATATAAATCATAATATTGAACAAATAAATTTTCTTAGTAAGATTTTCATTTATTGTTGCCTAGCAACTTGAAATCAACACACACAGATGTGACTTTTGTGAGATCTGACATAGATGATAACAGACAGCAAGTTTGTGTATATTCATTTAGTAATCTCTGGTTTTAATGACTTTTACAGTGAAATCCTGTGAACTGTTTGTAATATGCCATTGTTTTTACAGTCCATCTCATTAATACTTATTAACTGTTATTTCTCTTGGTGTTATTTTTACAATAAATATGATAGACTTTCACATAGGACTTTGTCTCTTGTCTTTTTATTCATGTATAATTATGATTGACACCTGACAGGTTTCTATTTTTACCCTGTAGACAAAATGAAGGGCTTCATGACACAAGCAATGTCATTGTCCAATCATAATCTCTCAAGTTGCACTAGCTGTAACTGAAATATTTCTCATCAACCTGTATGTGTTTACCAGGGTCAGGTATAATTTTAAAAATACATTTCCTCTCAGAACATGGTTAGTTTACATTTATAGCCGTATGCATGACACTAAGCAATGTCTACACTCATTGAATGCAACATGTTCAGAAAGGTTGGTTAGGTTATGACGTCACTTCCGGTTTGAACTGCCTTTGTACGACCACTTCAAAACGCCACTGTGCTTAAAATAGTGGCTAAAAGTGAACAAAAGTGTCGGAAATTTTGGCCTAATTTTTTATTACAGACCCATGTTTTACAAGACGAGGATCAGTTCATACCGTCGGGGCTACACAAAAACAAAGGCATCTGATGTGATAATGTTGAGGGCGCACAACAAAAGCAATGACTACAACCAACTCGCGTGCCCATGTACAGCATGACAGAGATATTAATTTCTCAATTACTATAAAAGAAATTTCATGTCTACATATTGTAACACCAAAACAACTTCAAGAAAAACTTATAAATAAATATTCACTTATTCCTCGGAAACTTACGAAATGGAATCTCTTCCCACTGTCATTGCAACAATCAAAGTCGATAGACAGTTTCAAATCTGCCCTCTCCAGAATTGATATCATCCATCTCATAGATCGTGCTCACCTGTATGTATGTATGTATGTATGTATGTATGTATGTATGTATGTATGTGTGTGTGTGTGTGTGTGTGTGTGTGTGTGTGTGTGTGTGTGTGTGTGTATGTATGTATGTATGTATGTATGTATGTATGTATGTATGTATGTATGTATGTAGTATGTATGTATGTATGTATGTATGTATGTATGTATGTATGTATATATCCGTCGCTATTTACGGCCATCACGTTCTACTAGGGAAAGTGTGCCTGGTTCCTTCCTCATATCAATCATTACCAAGAAAAACTGTTATATGAATTAAATATTCACTTATTCTTCGTACAATTCCGACTTGGAATCTTCGTACAATTCCGACTTGGAATCATTTACTACTGTCCATTCAACAATCAAAGTCAATAGACAGTTTCAAATCTGCCCTCTCCAGCACTGATATCACTGCAGATCTCATAGATCGTGCTCACCTGAACACACAGGTGGGATCTAAAGGACGCCGCCAGCGTTATGCCTGTGTGATGATAATCGTTGTTAGATGTTTATAGACAGACAGACAGACAGACAGACACACACACACACACTCACACACACACACACACACACTCTCTCTCTCTCTCTCTCTCTCTCTCTCTCTCTCTCTCTCTCTCTCTCTCTCTCTCTCTCTCTCTCTCTCAAACTGTGCATTCATTCAAACAGGTTCCTCGTTGATACCATATACATGTTATCACGTCGTAATATATTAAATCTACCATACTGTGCATCTATTCAAACTAACACAAATAAGATAATAGTATAGTAAATGTATGACAACATCTGAAATGGTATATAAAATTGTTTTAATATTATAATTTTGATAATTCTTATCAACACTAAAACTTTAAAAAGTAAAACAAAATTAACAATCGATAAATACATTATAAAACAAAATACATTTTAGTTATTGTCAGAATTACAAATGAAAATACAATTTAATGTGACCACTCGTTTTGTGGTTGGCAAGAAATTCAAATACAAAGACGATATGACGTTATCAAAAATGTCAAAGATAATAACATCCACTTTAAATCATTAGCCAGACCCAGGCAAAGTCGTCAAGTTTTATTACAAGGGTTTAAATATTTTACTTGTAAAAAGTGGAATTCAAAGTTTAAAATAACCCAAATAACTGTACACAAAAATGTGGGAATATGTTGAACTTCTTACAAAAAACCCAATGACTTTTTGAGCTCTCTGAAAGTTCAAAGTTACACTGCTTCTTGATAATTTTAAGTAGATAATTACATATAATTTTGATAAATAATAATTTTACACAACTTTCAGAACATTAAACTTACAAAGTTAGGATTTTTCTGAATTTTATACATGTACATTCCGTGTCTGTATACTTTAAATCAGTAACGAATTCAAAATTCACATTCCAATAATCAGTGTAATAAAAGGCTGCACGGTACTTCTACTGTACAAATCACGATTGCGACAAGCGCCTGATACTTAGTAACTGAAAGTGTTATAGCGCCCTCTCGTGACTACATCAAACGGCAGCTCATTTGCAAAATGGAATCCGTTGAGTGATGAACGCACTCAGTGTTTCCAAGTTTTATCATCAAATAACAGCCGTCCAGTGACATCCAAATGAAATCAACTTTACACAACATAATCAACTAACATCAAAGAATGTACAGGTAAGGTTTTATAATTATTCTGCACACACAAGTAGTTTTACGGCCAATGTGAAATTCTCAGATGGAAATAGCATATGTTGAAGTCCGGACGTCATGACCGGTTTACATGTGTTACTTCAAAAATACTCAAATTGTGTCACAAAATATTCTTGGATTTATCCAAAAATGTTTTAGTGTACATCAGTAAATGTAGCGACACCTGTGTAGTGTCATTTCCAGTCATAATTTTTATCAGAAAGTGTGAAAATAAAGAAATACTTGATCAGTCTAATGGTAATGGCTGTCGTATCGTAACGACGCGGTAAATACAAATTGTGACGTCACAACTTTCAACATATGAAAAATCCAATATTCCTCTACTTCTGCACCAAAACATTCTCCAAAATGTTTACAAATATCATAAGAAACATCACAAAAAATAGCGACGCACATGTAGAGTGTTTTTTATTCACAAAATATGCAAACTAGAGAATATTTTTGTGCAGACAATGTTGTTTACAAGATTAAAGTGTTGTTGACCTCACATCTCTTTATTATCCTATATTCAATAAAATTCTCTGAGAATTTCACTAAAAATAATAAAATAATTTTTTTTCTTGTAAAATGTACACCGTAGTGTAAAGTAGATTTCTTTATTTGGTGTAAACTCTGACATGGTTGAAGTCTGGGGCTGAAACTATAATCTTAGGCTGTCCATACTTACTAACAGCAATGAAATCACAGTATCGGTAATATCTAAATCTTTCAACTACTTCTCCATTCTTTGTAAATTTCACAATCCACCCCCAACCTGACTCCCTAGGGTACTGAGTATTATAAACATTGTCCCATAAATCTACACTTAGCCCATAGGGATACCTCACATCACTACACATTGTGAACAGATATTGTAATTGTTTACCAAACACTTTGATGCTACCATCCTCACCCCTTCTGCCCCAGTCAGAGACAATAACATTGTTATCACTATTGACCACAACAAACTTAGGGTTATAGAGTAGACTTGGCTGGACATGACCTCCAACCTCTGCTACACTTTCACCATTCATGTCATACTTGACCACTCTGTGACCTTTCTCATCGGTGACAACAAATCCTTCATCCAGTAAAGCAATTGCTCTTGGTTTAATGTCATCATTTTGACAAAATGTTTTAGTAGTTTTAGAAGATTTGTCAAACATGACGACTTGGTCATTACCAGAATCTGTCATGAAATAATTATTACTTGTTGTCACGGCAACATCATAAGGTTTGAATTTATTAGGAAAGTGACCATCAAATCTAATCTCAGAGTCAACTTCATAAGTTGATTTCAAGGTGAGTACACTATTGTTGCCTTCGTCTGCCATGACCACTTGACCAAGGTGAGTTGTGGTCACTCCTCGCACTTGTTTGAACTTTACTGGACCACTTTCACCATCAAATTCCATGGTTACTTTCCACTGACCTGTAATGTAAATAAAGGTCAAAGGTCAAACATCAGACTACACATTCAATACAACTGGCAAATTAGAATATTCTTCCTTGAAATTGCAATAAATTGTATTTATTTTTTTTAAGGGTGGGAAATTTAGTTCTGATATGATATGGTGTATGACATGTTTTTTGAAGTCAAATATTGCATTTCCATGGCAACCATCCACGGAAAATAAACATTTAATGTTCATAAAAATTAAGTTTGTAATATTATTATAGACAACTTTTTAAATTTCATGGATGTTTTGTGTATTTATGCAACTTCTTAACAAAAACTGCAGAATTCAATTCATAAGATGAAGATATGGTAACCATAGCAACAATATTTACAAGTTCTGTTCCAAAATTATGTTTTCTTTATAGTTTTTGTTCTAAGTGAGATAGAACTTTCAAACTTAAATTTTCTTAACAAGTAGTGATTACATAGAATTCATGAAAATATTATGTTCAAAACAATTCATTGGTTACCATGGTAACCTTTTTTTTTTTATTTCTTCACTCTTGACATCCCACATGTACATTATGGTGTGGGAAACATTTTCAAAGTATTACTTTCTCTGGTCATGGTAACAAATGGAGAGTTTGTTAAATGCAAGTTTAGGTAAAATTATGTGGTTTCTATGGTAACCAATTGTGTAGAAATCCATTTTTATCATTTTATTGCCAGTTTAATTGCATATTAATTGAATGTTACATATATATTACATAAAAATAAACATGCACGAAAAAGTGATGTCTGACATTAAATTACAGTGAGCAATTTTTAAAAAATATTTAATATGAATTTGAAAATATATGACATAATCATGCAATATACACAACTATAGTATTAAACCAAAGTTGGTGTGGATATCAAGTCATTTACAAAATTAACATCAAAGTCACAGTGGTGTGGATGACAAGTTATTTTTGTCAGTATGTGATGTCAAAGGTCACATAGATGATGTCAAAGGTCACCTCTACTTGTTCATATGAAGATAGGAGATATTCATGTTTATTTTTTTCCCCTCAACCTACTAGAAGGACTTTAGGATTATAAAAATAAATTATGATATATTATATATTTATATTTTATCTAATATTGGTGTTCATTTTATTCTATTTACAGATATTAAGGAGATATTAAAAAAGAAGAATTCCTTCATCCCAGCAATGTGTATGTTATGATTTAGTATAGTGTCAAAAACAAAGAAGTCATTCCTTGGTATTCTTCAATCAAGTCCTATTCTACAACTACTGTGCATACCAATGATGATATCATATCCATCAAAGATGACAACAAAGATTGGATAAAAGACAAGAACTGAAGATGAGTCAAGATGACAATACCATGAACTGTATGAGATCATGATCTGATCATTTACCGTAAGGTAAACAAACCAAACGGCTCTTTTCAGAGCCAATACATCCTCCAAAAAGAGATACCGTTACCATAGCAATACACAACAACACAAACTAGATCACATTATCACCTCTTCTCTTAAAATGTAAAATGTTGCATTACAACAGAAAACCAATTATCCCCTAGCTATACTCTGGGTAACAGTAGAAAATATATACTAAACTTATTATTACCATTTCAACTATTTGTACCAACAAACTTACATCAGGACACTGGACTTTCTAATTGTATGCTCCATAATGTAAACCATATCACAGTTCCTCTATCATCAGTGACCATATATACACTTGTACAGTATTATACAGTAATTATATCTACAAATTTTAGATGTGGATCCGAAAATGCTTTGAAATTCTCTATTGTAAATCTAAACACTGCATACTGGGGATCAATAAATCTCACAAACAGTTTCTTCTAATGACTTTGGCACTTGTAGAGCAACAAAAGGAATTCAAACTTGAAACACTAACACTTTTATACATACCTGTAAATTCAAACTTGAAACACTAACACTTTCTATACATACCTGTAAATTCAAACTTGAAACACTAACACTTTCTATACATACATGTAAATTCAAACTTAAAACACTAACACTTTCTATACATACCTGTAAATTCAAACTTGAAACACTAACACTTTTATACATACCTGTAAATTCAAACTTGAAACACTAACACTTTCTATACATACCTGTAAATTCAAACTTCAAACACTAACACTTTCTATACATACCTGTAAATTCAAACTTGAAACACTAACACTTTCTATACATACCTGTAAATTCAAACTTCAAACACTAACACTTTCTATACATACCTGTAAATTCAAACTTCAAACACTAACACTTTCTATACATACCTGTAAATTCAAACTTGAAACACTAACACTTTCTATACATACCTGTAAATTCAAACTTGAAACACTAACACTTTCTATACATACCTGTAAATGGTATACATTAAAGGGGCACAAGCTGAGTTTGGAATGATTTTGGGGTTAATTTTTTTTGCGTATGAGATGTTATTTATTTTATGCTACTCACTGAAACATGCTAAATCATTGCTTACTATTGGCTGAAATCAAACCTGATATTTAAATATATTATATAAATGATTAAATGACATGTTTTGTTGTGTACCAACAACTCTGAGAAATTCCCTAGTATGATATGAACTTTTCGGTGGGCATCTCCCGTAAAATTCCAAGACATGAATTAGCAGGTTCACAGCTGGTGTAAGTATTTATTTTTATTTTTATTTTGAACTTGATGTGAACTATTATAGCGGCTACAAAACTCATAGACATAGATTATTGATTGAAACTCTCTGAATGGTGGCACCTAAAAAGTTATAATAATCTTTGCTGTGAAATAATTTTCCTATCATTTCCAGGTAAAGGATATATACACAGGTGTAAAAACTTAGTGTTCCTGATGTGTTAGAAATATCATATTTATTCAAATCAGGTAGATAATACTATCACTTTAGTGCACAACGTGAAAATGAATTATACTGTGAAACCAAAAGTAATGTATTATGTTTTTAAATTTTTGATGCAAGTTTTTTCCACAAAAGTTCTCATTTCTCCTTGTGACTAATGAAAACCACATGTAAAAACTGAAAATAATAAAGAATAAATAGGGGAAAACAAAATTAAACTTTGTCATGGATTGAAGGTAACTGCCACAGTATGGCTAAAATGAATTCACCAAATATAAGGACAATAAATAGACAAAGTAAATATTTAATTCTCCTTATCATAGAAATCAGTCATTATATAAAACATGTATTTAAACTTATTGTGCATGTTTTCTAATAACCTATCATTTTTATCAGCATACTAGATAAATTACTGGTGTGTTTGATCATAGACCCCCCTCCCCCCCCCCCTCCAGGGTCTATGGTTTGATGTGGAGCATTAATTGAGCTGTACAGACATTTGTCCACCCATTCATTGAAAACCTCATTTGTCCAGTTTCTAGCAAAAGATTCAACAAATATACCAAGCAGGAGGTAAGTTCTTCAACAATACATTAATAAAATGTTGATGAATGAATGATTGAATGAATGGATGGATCATGAATTTGATGAAGGGTGGAACCGGAAGGGATGTAAGGAAGGTTGAAGCCATGGCATAGATGTGTGTATATGTGTATGTTCACAATGTATGTATGAATGTGTGTGTGTGGATGAATATATTTATGGTTGGTTGAAGGGGGAGTTGTATAAATAGAGGGATATAGTGATGGTGGTATGTGTGTGATGGATAGATGAATGTGTGTGGATGGATGAATTTATGTATGTATTGGATTGATAAATGTATTGTCGGTAGGTTGGAGGGATGCATGTATAGATGTATTGATGAATTTGGGGAGGGGGATGTATGTATGTTATATGTATGTATGTGTGTATGTGCATGTGTGTACGTACGTACGTATGTACGTACGTACGTACGTACGTACGTATGTGTGTGTATGTGTGTATGTATGTATGTATGTATGAATGTATCTGTGTATGTATGTATATTGTGTATGTATATGTATGTATGTATGTGTGTGTATGTATGTATATGTATGTATGTATGTATGTATGTATGTATGTATGTATGTATATGTATGTATGTATGTATGTATGTATGTATGTATGAATTAATGTATCTGTGTGTGTGTGCCGTATGTAATAATATGTATATGTTGTAGGGAGTAAGTGGATGAGATATATGGATGGATGGGTGGATGGAATGATGGATGAAGAGATGATAGATGTATGACTAAGTATAAGAGCCTTGAAATTTTTTTTTCCTGCTTTGTTTTAATGTCAACCTATCAACTTTTTTTATTGTAGTAGTCATCACTCAGAAAATTCAAAGGTTTTTTGGCTTATCCATTTGTTAATCCAATACACTTATGGTAAGTACCTCTACCTTCAAAACTCAGAATAAAAATTACTTTCATTGATAGACTTTTCATTGTGGTGTCATGGTCCATAGCCAATAATGTTTATCTACCATCAGTATTGCATTTTATTAGTACAGTACAATGTATACATCACATATCTACAAGTGTACACATTGTATACATGTATCATATATCTACAAGTGTATACATTGTATGCGTCATATATCTACAAGTGTACCCATTGTATATATCATATATCTACAAGTGTACACATTGTATACGTCATATATCTACAAGTGTACACATTGTATACATCATATATCTACAAGTGTACACATTGTATACATCACATATCTACAAGTGTACACATTGTATACATCATATCTACAAGTGTACACATTGTATACGTCATATATCTACAAGTGTACACATTGTATACATCATATATCTACAAGTGTACACATTGTATACATCATATATCTACAAGTGTACACATTGTATACGTATCTACAAGTGTACACATTGTATACATCATGTATCTCCAAGTGTACACATTGTATACATTATATATCTACAAGTGTACACATTGTATACACCATATATGTACAAGTGTACACATTGTATACACCATATATGTACAAGTGTACACATTGTATACACCATATATGTACAAGTGTACACATTGTACATCATATATCTACAAGTGTACACATTGTATACGCCATATATGTACAAGTGTACACATTGTATACATCATATATTTGTATATCTACAAGTGTACACATTGTATGCATCATATATCTACAAGTGTACACATTATATACATCATATATCATTCTACAAGTGTACACATTGTATTATTATACATAATCTACAAGTGTACACATTGTATACAGCATATATGTACAAGTGTACACATTGTATACACAATATATGTACAAGTGTACACATTGTATACAGCATATATGTACAAGTGTACACATTGTATACACCATATATGTACAAGTGTACACATTGTATACATCATATATTTGTATATCTACAAGTGTACACATTGTATGCATCATATATCTACAAGTGTACACATTATATACATCATATATCATTCTACGAGTGTACACATTGTATTACCGGTATTATACATCATACATCTACAAGTGTACACATTGTTTACATCATATATCTACAAGTGAACACATTGTATACATCATATATCTACAAATGTACACATTGTATACAGCATATATCTACAAGTGTACACATTGTATATATCATTTATCTACAAGTGTACACATTGTATACGTCATATATCTACAAGTGTACACATTGTATACATACATCTACAAGTGCACACATTGTATGCATCATATATCCACAAGTGTACACATTGTATACATCATATATCTACAAGTGTATACATTGTATATATCACATATCTACAAGTGCACACATTGTATCCATCATATTGTATACATCATATATTTGTATATCTACAAGTGTACACATTGTATACATCATATATTTGTATATCTACAAGTATACACATTGTGTACATCATATATCTACAAGTGTACACATTGTATACATCATATATCTACAAGTGTACACATTGTATACATCATATATCTACAAGTGTACACATTGTATACATCATATATCTACAAGTGTTCACATTGTATACGTCATATATCTACAAGTGTACACATTGTATACATCATATATCTACAAGTGTACACATTGTATGCATCATATATCTACAAGTGTACACATTGTATACATCATATATCTACAAATGTTCACATTGTATACATCATATATTTGTATATCTACAAGTGTACACATTGTATACATCATATATCTACAAGTGTCCACATTGTATACATCATATATCTACAAGTGTACACATTGTATGCATCATATATCTACAAGTGTACACATTGTATACATCATATATGTACAAGTATACACATTGTGTACATCATATATCTACAAGTGTACACATTGTGTACATCATATATCTACAAGTGTACACATTGTTTACATCATATATCTACAAGTGTACACATTGTATGCATCATATATCTACAAGTGTACACATTGTATACATCATATATCTACAAGTTTACACATTGTATACATCATATATCTACAAGTGAACACATTGTATGCATCATATATCAACAAGTGTACACATTGTATACATCATATATCTACAAGTGTACACATTGTATACATCATATATCTACAAGTGTACACATTGTATACATCATATATCTACAAGTGTACACATTGTATACATCATATATCTACAAGTGTACACATTGTATACACCATATATCTACAAGTGTACACATTGTATACATCATATATTTGTATATCTACAAGTATACACATTGTGTACATCATATATTTGTATATCTACAAGTATACACATTGTGTACATCATATATCCTCAAGTGTACACATTGTTTACATCATATATCTACAAGTGTACACATTGTATACATCATATATCTACAAGTGTCCACATTGTATACATCATATATTTGTATATCTACAAGTGTCCACATTGTTTACATCATATATCTACAAGTGTATACACATTGTATATATCATATATCTACAAGTATACACATTGTGTACATCATATATCTACAAGTGTACACATTGTTTACATCATATATCTACAAGTGTACACATTGTATACATCATATATCTACAAGTGTTCACATTGTATACATCATATATTTGTATATCTACAAGTGTCCACATTGTTTACATCATATATCTACAAGTGTACACATTGTGTGCATCATATATCTACAAGTGTACACATTGTATGCATCATATATCTACAAGTGTACACATTGTATACATCATATATCTACAAGTGTACACATTGTATACATCATATATCTACAAGTGTACACATTGTATACATCACATATCTACAAGTGTACACATTGTATACATCATATCTACAAGTGTACACATTGTATACATCATATATCTACAAGTGTACACATTGTATACATCATATATCTACAAGTGTACACATTGTATACATCATATATCTACAAGTGTACACATTGTATGCATCATATATCTACAAGTGTACACATTGTATACATCATACATCTACAAGTGTACACATTGTATACATCATATATCTACAAGTGTCCACATTGTATGCATCATATATCTACAAGTGTACACATTGTATACATCATATATCTACAAGTGTCCACATTGTATGCATCATATATCTACAAGTGTACACATTGTATACATCATATATCTACAAGTGTCCACATTGTATACATCATATATCTACAAGTGTACACATTGTATGCATCATATATCTACAAGTGTACACATTGTATACATCATATATCTACAAGTATACACATTGTGTACATCATATATCTACAAGTGTACACATTGTTTACATCATATATCTACAAGTGTCCACATTATATACATCAGATATATACAAGTGTACACATTGTATACATCATATATCTACAAGTATACACATTGTGTACATCATATATCTACAAGTGTACACATTGTATACATCATATATCTACAAGTGTACACATTGTATACATCATATATCTACAAGTGTACACATTGTATACATCATATATCTACGAGTGTACACATTGTCTATATCAACTAAAACAACGTGGTTCAACTGTGCATTACAAACCTATGTTTATTTTACAACAAATAAGGATAGCTTATGGCATATACATATATTTCCTAACAAAAGTTGTCAAACATAAAATAGTGTTACATGTCATGTACTGATGAATCATCTACCAACATGACCTAACCCCCCCCCCCCCCCACACACACACACACACTAGTAAGCTTCTACAACATTCATATAATTCTTGGATTGTTTTGTTTGTTCAGAAGGCCAGGTGATTACAAAATAACAACTTTATTATGCAGGCAGGAGGTTGTTATTATTCTAAGAGGCTCAAGTGAAGGTTATACTTAGTATTTTTCACACTGTCTCTAATTCTGCCATACTGTCTCTGCACATGTTTATATTGTCATGCACAGAACAATGCTACCCTAAACCTGTATGGTTGTAACACACTGTCTATCACGTACACATAAGTCATTTGATATCCCAAAATGGTATGGTTGTAACACACTGTCTACTAGATCCTATCACGTACACATAAGTCATTGGATATCCCAAAATGGTATGGTTGTAACACACTGTCTCTACTAGATCCTAGCTACTCACGTACACATAAGTCATTGGATATCCCAAAATGGTATGGTTGTAACACACTGTCTCTACTAGATCCTATCACATACACATAAGTCATTGGATATCCTAAAATGGTATGGTTGTAACACACTGTCTCTACTAGATCCTATCACATACACATAAGTCATTGGATATCTCTAAACCTGTATGGTTGTTGTCAAGATAACCGAGTGGGTTTTGTGGCGTAATTGCAGTCTAGAGGGTGGGGAACCAACCGTTTCTAAGGAAAAGAATGCACGCATACACACGGGGTCACAGGTTTCACTTAAAGAACTTTGTTATGTTAACGCAAGTCAAAAAATAATGTACAACACTCAGTAAGACTAAAGAATTAAATAAGTTCTAGTACATTGCATGTAACATGAGTTAAAGGTTAAGTTAAAGGTTGGTGGTGGCAACTTAATTAAAGTCACAACTAAGAGTTCAGGTTGTCTCCCGACACGTGCACGTCCGCGTTGTTCGCGTGAATTACTTACAAGTTCGGTGCTATCGAATTACTTTCGTCGAGCGAATCCGACGCAGTCACACACTGTTGTTTGGGTTGCCGTTAGCGTTTCAGCATGCCAGCCCGTAGCAGGATTCCAAGAAGTTGTACGGTGCACAGTTAGTGTACAATTTCAGGGTCCATACAGCAACATGAACAACAACCAGCAAGGCTCCAACCATGATGATGTTCGGTCGTCAGCCGTCGAAGCAGAAGTGATCCGTTCTCCGAGGACGGGTTCTCAGACCTTTGTATAGTGCCCTATCTACCACCAACCACCTGTACTCTAATATGCTAATAGCCACCAACCATCCTATCAAATCTACATAAACGGGATATCGACCGACTAAGGGTCAGTGTAGTATACTTTACAAAATTCACCTTGTGACAGTTGTAACACACTCTCTACGAGATCCTATCACGTACATATTAGTCATTGGATATCCCAAAATGGTATGGTTGTAACACACTCTCTCTACTAGATCCTATCACATACACATAAGTCATTGGATATCCCAAAATGGTATGGTTGTAACACTGACATGTCTCTACTAGATCCTATCACGTACACATAAGTCATTGGATATCACAAAATGGTATGGTTGTAACACACTGTCTCTACTAGATCCTATCACATACACATTAAGTCATTGGATATCCCAAAATGGTATGGTTGTAACACACTGTCTCTACTAGATCCTATCACGTACACATAAGTCATTGGATATCCTAAAATGGTATGGTTGTAACACACTGTCTCTACTAGATCCTATCACGTACACATAAGTCATTGGATATCCCAAAATGGTATCATGGTTGTAACACGTACACTGTCTCTACTAGATCATATCACGTACACATAAGTCATTGGATATCCCAAAATGGTATGGTTGTAACACGACACTGTCTCTACTAAATCCTATCACGTACACATAAGTCATTGGATATCCCAAAATGGTATGGTTGTAACACTGTCTGTGTATTAGATCCTATCACATACACATAAGTCATTGGATATCCCAAAATGGTATGGTTGTAACACACTGTCTCTACTAGATCATATCACGTACACATAAGTCGATCATTGGATATCTCAAAATGGTATGGTTGTAACACACTGTCTCTACTAGATCCTATCACATACACATAAGTCATTGGATATCCCAAAATGGTATGGTTGTAACACACTGTCTCTACTAGATCCTATCATGTACACATAAGTCATTGGATATCCTAAAATGGTATGGTTGTAACACACTGTCTCTACTAGATCCTATCACATACACATAAGTCATTGGATATCCCAAAATGGTATGGTTGTAACACACTGTCTCTACTAGATCCTATCATGTACACATAAGTCATTGGATATCCCAAAATGGTATGGTTGTAACACACTGTCTCTACTAGATCCTATCATGTACACATAAGTCATTGGATATCCCAAAATGGTATGGTTGTAACACACTGTCTCTACTAGATCCTATCATGTACACATAAGTCATTGGATATCCTAAAATGGTATGGTTGTAACACACTGTCTCTACTAGATCCTATCACGTACACATAAGTCATTGGATATCCTAAAATGGTATGGTTGTAACACACTGTCTCTACTAGATCCTATCACATACACATAAGTCATTGGATATCCCAAAATGGTATGGTTGTAACACTGGCCTTGTATGCACAGTATCTACATCATGTAGAGCACACAATGTTGATATGGAATGGTGTATAGTTGGACCTATAGTAGCACACTATATATGAATGATAAGCTATGCTTACCACTAACCTTTCACTTTGTCCATCTCCATTTCAAGTTTGCCAATTTCCTTCTGCTTAGCAATATTCTTCTCTTCCAGATCCTCAACTTCTTTCTTTAGATCAGCAACTTCTTTCTTGAGTTGCTGGTTTTCATCTGCAAGAGCTTTATCCCCACCTTTCCCAACTGATTCTTTTATTTCAGAATTTTCTTTGCTTAATTGTAGGATTTTATCCAGCAGAACTTTCTCCCTCTTTTCATTTTCCTCTAGATTCTTTTTCAGTATTTCTATCTCTATATCTTTCTCTTTCAGGGTTGCTTGCAGGATTGCAACATCTACCTCTAATTCTGAATTTTCTTTCAAAGCTTTACTGAGAAACAGAATTCTAGCTTCACATTCTAGTATCTTTTTTTGTAAAGAGTTAACGATAGTTTTAAGTTTATAAGTTTCTAATCGAAGTGTGTTGTTTTCTTTAGTTATCTCAACTTCCTTCTGGCTGCCTTCTTCATCACTGTCAACCACTACAGATGATGTTGTCATGGCAATGTCACCTGTAAAACAACAGACATGTTCTGTTAGACTTGCATGACTGTAGTTTGTTCAATCTTGCTTAAAACACGGTGACAGTTTAATTGTGTAAAGTGTTTCCGAGAACGAATCGACACCTGTTTTTCAAATTTATTGGTAAGTAACATAAAATGCCAATCTTAATCCTTGCTAGAGCTCTGCCCATTGCTTGACAAGATTTAGTATTTTTGTATGACATATTTTGAATCCATAGGAATACCTCAATACGGAACAACTAACTCCTCCCCTTTATAGTTATATATAGTACCCCTTTAAATACACAATCTACCCTTTGTATGATGTTTTATTATAACTTGGTTTATTATCGTATTATTCATTGATCAGAAGACAATTTGCTGTCATGGTGAAGTAATTACAAAGTCTACGTACCTTTCTCCATCAATTCTTTCTTACACTGTTCATATTCCTCAATGTCCAGTGTAGTCTGTATGGAGAAATACAAAGCCCCGATTTCATCCAGAGATGTTTCTGTGATGGTCACAGCTGATATCAAACGATTGAGATTCAGGGCTTCATACTCCTTCCATAGACATTCCAGGGCATCTAAAGTTTCACAGGCTATGGAATATTTGACACTGTGACCTTCGATAGCATCTACCTGAAGACCTTGGTGAATGTTGTTGATATGCTGAGGGGCATCCTCCAGAACTTCCTGGCTTTTGAAATATGCATTTTCTACATCTTTAATAGATATATCTTTCTTTGGGATGCCACCAACTGCATTCACATGTAGATGTATGTGCCCTATGTGAAAGAAATATAGTAAATCTGTTATGATACAGTCAAGGATTGTGGCTAACTATACATAAAAAATATATAATAAGTCTTGCTTTCTTTATACTAGATTCCCTAATAATACCATATTTTTATCTTCTGTAAGACCAGATGAGAGTCAATGTATAGTGTATATCCACACACGCATGTCTGTGTGTCTTGGTGTAAGTTGTCTCTGTGTCACTGTGTGTCTGTATATGTATACATAACTCAAAGACCACTGTACTGGGTTTAATGTAACAAAACACCTTTGTTACATTTAAAACAAGAGATGATTATAGTTGCAGTTTCGCTGCCAGACTCATGACTATCATCCCTAATCTTTTTACGTATGCCGGAGTGGCTTTGCTACTATAAGAGAGGGACTAATTGTCCTGAGAAGAGAGGGACTTGTCCCGACAAGTCCCTCTCTTCTCGCTGCAAAGCCACTCGGCATACATGAAAAGATTAGGGACGATAGTCATGAGTCTGACAGCAAGACTGTGATTGCATTATACATTGTAGTTTCAATTTGAAATGATATTTAAAAATATCAATACAGTGAATCATTCGATAAATTGATAAATTGAATTGATAAATTGAAGTATTAAATAGTACCGGTATAAATGAAATGGGAATTGACAGTTTTGAATTTGTACCTGGAGTATAACAATTGCAAGCTCCTTGATCAGTGATAACTTCCTGATCAACAGTGGTGGCTGTATCACTGGTGACTTCATCGTCATTGGTAGTTGTTGGATCAATTGTGGTGGCTGTATCACTGGTGGTTTTTTGGTCATTGGTAGTTGTTGGATCAGCTGTGGTGGTTGTATCACTGGTGGTTTCTTGGTCATTGGTAGCTGCTGAATTAGCAGTGGTGGCTGTATCACTGGTGGTTTCTCGGTCATTGGTAGTTGTTGGATCAGCAGTGGTGGATGTATCACTGGTGGTTTCTTGGTCATTGGTAGCTTCTGAATCAGTGGTGTCTTGTGGACTACTAGTAGCTTCAGGATCACTAGTGGCTTCTTCGACACAGGCTCCCTCTTGGTATCCTGGTGCATCCGACTTCTCTTCTATACAGGAACAAAGAAAAAAGAGTTAAATTCAATAATTCAATATAATTTAGTCATTAGGGTATTTTATCTACTACGTATACCCATAAAATAAAAGAACTACACCCAGTCTAATGAATTACAATAAAGTATGTCATGTATTTCAAAGGTAAATAATACAAAATATGCTACAAAAGAAGAATGAACAGGAACCGATGTGACCATTAATTTGAATTCAAATGAACTTCACATTGGATTACGAATATATGGAATCGTGGAAATATGAAAGAGACATTGAAATGAACTATAGTTTATCAAAAGTAACATTTTAAATTATTCCAGTGAAGAAAACTAAAACAAATAGGAAATGTAGGTAGTATAATTGCAGTATTTGTCAAATACACCTAAATTTTATCGGTCTAAAAGTCACATTTTCACCCGATTTGGAGAAGTTTGAATTTCGGAAGGGGGGCTCCAATGGCGATTTGGACTGGGATGTGCCACCAAGTGAGTCGCTACTAGATTGTGGTAATTCCGGCATAAGTAATGATCTCAACCACTGTATATAAAACCGACCCATTGCTGGAAAATCGTTTAATCATGGATTACATACAGGTAGATTTACTGAATCATTGCGGCACTTTCTTGTTTAAAATTTCCTCCGAGTCAAAAGTGAAAAGTATAGCAGGGGATATACGTTTATATATTTATCTCATCTTACCTGAATTATCTAAGTTTTTCAGGTTCTAATGCCTCTGTGCAACATACAGATCACGTTTCACTTTATCAATAAATAACGTACTACTCAACCACCCACCTTTCGCTACCGACTTATACCTAATTACCTAACTATGTATGCACCTACCTATCTACCTACCTACCTACCTATGTACTTACTTACTTGCCTACCTACCTACCCATCTACCTACCTACCTACTTAGTACCTATCACCTGCCCAACTCCATACCCACCTACCTATTTAGTACCTATCACCTACCTACCTAACTATGTTTATTACTGATAAATTACGGTCCAGCGGTTTTTGAGTTTAAGTCACACACACACACACACACACACACACACACACACACACACACCACCCCCTGCCTATAGCACTACTGATCAGTTCAGTTATGCTTATTCAAAAATCATTAATAGTGCAATTATCCAGATTTAAAGTGTATGTAAATAGGTTTCCAAAGTTTCCGACTTTTTGCCTCCAAATGATGTAGTTTTCATGGGTGATTAAAGATTTGTATGACATTTTTGACAAAACTACGATATTAATAATGAAAAATTGATTTTTTTGGAAATCTGCGATGAGCATTTTGCTTCGGGAGTCTTCGGAAAATTGCGTCACAACCAGAACACGATCGCTGTGTCCATGTTTTTTTTACCATGCTTGAACGTTGCGTGGTAGAGAGGGGGCCGTCAACGATTGAGTCTACACTGATTTTCTCACAAAAGATTTGGGAGTTCTAATCAGCCTGCTTCTTTTCAACATACAGAGGATAAGTTTCCAAACGTTTTCAATGATGTCTTAGTACTGCACAGCTCTCAAACTCACGAAAAACGATCATGAATTATAACATGTTGTGTCCTCGTGCATGGTGTACTACATACATATTATGGCACTGGCAATGATGAAGTTTCTTTCGTTGGCTGTGATTACGAGTCCTAATATTGAATTGAAAGTTATTTTACCAGATAAGAAACATAAATTACACTTTCAAAGAACATACTAGTATAACATTACGAGCTGGTACCACATAATGGGAATTTTTACTTGCGGTAGCAACGTCTTCGTAACGGCCCACTGCTCGGATGAACAACAAAAACGAAACATGCTACGGTACTTTTCACACGTATTACAGTGCACTTCATTTTAGACATATTCATGACTTTATTGTATGACTTTGATTTCCTTGTCAGTGAATGAAGACCAGTCATTTATAAATGCAAAATTTAATGCATTGTTCGCAAGATTGAGAGCAGTTGAATGTGACTGAGAGTGAGATCAGAGCCAGAGGTTCGTCGGGCTGTCTAGCGTGTTCTCCAGTCCGGAGCGTGTCTAGTCACACGTTGAGCGGCTGTGCTGTAGCGGTAGACCTCCGAGTCGCCCTGCTACCCTGGCAGGCAGTGTATCCTCAGTGCTCACCGTCAATAAATTATTTGGCCGTTCCTGAACTGTTCTGATTTTTTCTGGTAATGATGATTTCACAAAATCCTTTAAAGATTGACAACCGATCATACCTTCAATTTTACATAGACGTTCACATGAAATATACGAATGGCGGTTCAATCCACAGGCATTTGTTTCCCGAGTTATGTCTCAGAATATGTCTATCAGAATACAATAAAATGTCGATAATATCGTTAATATTGACGTATTTAGCCAACTATATATGGAAGGGGTAAAATTACACTTGTTTCTGTGATCGCACAGGTTCACTCACCGCGAAAGGGACGGAAGGTAAAATGTTCGAAATGTTTGCCCACTACAACAGCCGGTTGAAAGTTCATGTACTTACGGTACTATATACTAATGGCGGCCTGTCTTCTTTCGCGGCGAGTGAACCTGTGCGATCACAGAAACAAGTGTAATGTTACCCCTTTCATATATAGTTGGCTAAATACGTCAATATTAACGATATTATCGACATTTTATTGCATTCTGATAGAAACATTCTGAGACATAACTCGGGAAACAAATGCCGGTGGTTCAAACACATGTTGTGTAGTCAGTAAGTCGATTATAATCCAACTAAACTAAATAGTACTAGCTACTGTTACGGTGTTACGATCTCAATGGGACAACTACTTTCGAAATTTCGACCCAATGTTTTCCTTCATCTGCTGATTTTAAATATCTACTTTTTATTATCATAACTTACCAGTCAGTATTATTTAGTCTGTCGACAATAACATCGTCAACAACCATTATGCATGTCTGCAGCTGGGGATTGCTGTTTGGCTGTAGTTGTGGTTTTGGTAGTGGATCATATAGAAACGGTACTACAATACCAATCTGATTAAAATCCGATGTAGATGTCGGCTAATCGTTCATTGCTATTTTACCTTCGTTATTTTGCCTGAATTGACCTTCTTGGTACATGTTTACATTTTCAGAGGAGGCGATCAGGCTAAAAACGTAAACATGTACTACGAAGTCAATTCAAGCTAAAATAACGATGGTAAGATAGCAATGCACGATTAGCCGACATCTACATCGGATTTTTAATCAGATTGGGTACAATACAAGCATCCCCCACTACCGCATCATCTTCGTCATCACTAGTACTCCATTTATTGTTGTCATTGTCAATTTTGACTTCTAAATAGTGGAACGTGGTTCCACTAGAATGGCTATCCCATGTTATGCAATCGGACATATTTGAAGTTGGTTCTGGTTGTGACGTCATGAAATACATAAACAACTTCGGCAATTTCCGGAATTTTTCCAAAAAAATCAATTTTTCGTTATTAATATGGTACTTTTGTCAAAAATGTCATACAAATCTTTAATCACCTATAAAAACTTCGTCATTTGCAGGCAAAAAGTCGGAAACTTTGGAAACCTATTTACATACACTTTAAACTGAATGCCTCCCGTAAGGGAATCACTAATTATGCAAATAACTCATTTAAATTTTAAAAAAACATGGTAACAGGCTTTGTTTTTGGACAAGCGTGCTTTCTTAAGTTAATGTATTTGCCAAATTATACGTAATTTGAAGAGTGCATGATACTGCTTAATTACTAGATATTGTTCATTATTCAAAATACTCATTAAAAGGTAAAAGTTGTAGGTTGTAGTATGGTTGATATATGTTGATATATGTATCATATTATTCGAAATTTGAAGCTTGCATTTTTAAGATACAACATAGTTACCTAAAATCATTAATTATGCAATGTTTTCATTAAAACTGTATGCTATAGCACCAAATTTTATAGGACGTACCTGCTTTGTTGTGGTTAACATTATCTACTAAATGGATAAATGTGTATTTCCATCGATTTGTGTCGTTTATTTTGTTCCGGGTGCACATACATACATACACGGATAGACGTACAGACGTACAGACAGACAGACGTACAGACAGACAGACAGACAGACAGACATACAGACAAAGCATAACATAACCTCCCCTTACTAATAAATACATGACAAATATATAGCTGAATAAATAAACCAGCATTATGACTTCGTCAGTCAATGCTTTGGTTTGCACTTTAAGAATAACTGACCTATTTTGGAACTTTGCAAATTTGAAGGTCCTTGCGTCTGCATGTGTAGCATACAAGAATCACGATCACAAGCCTGTTCTTTACAATGTGTATGACACTCACACCTATAACAAATCATAGAATACAAACCTCTCCACGTTATTGAATTCATGACATTCACAAGCCATTAACGGTCCAAGTGCAACAAACCCGCGGGCTTGCCCGACGAAAACGGGTGTCATAAAAGTTGTTTGCATCTCTAAAGCTGTTTGTAGTGTTACTTATAATAGCCTAATAAATTGATAACAACTGATATAAGACGGAGATAAGGTTTGCCTCAATTGACCCACTCCTTAGAAATGATCTTACGCTGTGAACTACACTGTTTACTTGTGTTATGTAAGAGCCCATCATCACATGTGTAAATATTGTACTCTTTGATAACAAGTGGACTTGCTTCTTTAATGGCTTGTCCCAGTAATGGTATGAATGTGTTGCAACAAATGAAATTGGTTATACAGCAACAATAGAGGTGTTGCTAAAATCTGGTTCCAAGATGCATTTCGCGTATCCACAACAATGCCATGTTCTGTATGTGCAGGGGGAGGGGTTTACACATCCTGCTGGGGGGGGGGGTGTCACCTGACCGCACGCTAGGTTTACCAGTAAATCCCACCTTTGTCATTAATGGCGTTTACTTTGTGTTCAAGTAAATTCAGTCAGAATTAAGGAAATAAGCGGAATTTACGGGGATGGGGATGGGCTTAGGAGAATATATTTTGGTCAAATGTACCTATAAACTTTAGTAGCGCCCCCCCCCCCCCCACAATGCTAGTACAGATTTTTATATATAGAATTAATTTATATGGTAACCCCCCCCCCCCCCTGATTCCTTTACAAGTAGATGTCCCATGCTTTGCATTGAGAGATCTCACTGCACATTGGGTTGTAACCATTACTTGGAGATAGTTAGTCAACAGGGCTTTCCATTGCAATCTTGATTGTGGAAAGAAACAGCATTACCATGGTCACTAGTGGGAGGACGGGGACATCCCCTCCCACGGTGAGTAAATCTTTTGAAAATGAAGACATGTAGGGAGGCTATTGAGAGTAGTAAAATTTCAAACCAAACACATTTATTGAATGCCATAGAGTACTTGAATATTGTCTTCAATATTCCTCAAATGATTAAAGCATATACAAGCACATTCTCTGGCAGTCACCAACCTCATTGTATTTCAATATAGGTTGAAGAACTTTTTGCGGCAAATCCACAAGAAATTTTGCAAATGTACTTGGTAAGTGACTGCTCCTTGGGTTAAACATGGTTCAAATTATGAGCGAAGTAATTCGTGACACCCCCTTTAAGCTTTAAGACCCTCAGAAATTTCAAGGCCCCCTTTGCACAACCAATATTTTGGACACATTTTCTCCTCACCCCCCCCCCCATCCCGCCCGCTGTACATTCTGTTCGTTTCCTAAATAGGTCAACATGTTTCTCCTTCGTTTCAAATGGTTATGGTATTTCGAATGTAATAAAGACAAAACAAGCCTAAATTTCACAACATAAGTGACGGTGCTTCACACAATGCATCTTGGAACCGGAACTACTAGCAAGTAAATAAGCACCATATGACATGCATTCATTGTTGTATACACAATTTCGTACCTTACATTTTCAATTGATAGATATATCCATGTCTCTTAATTGTCACCGTAGTGTCCATGTCTCCAAGTATTTTATGTATCACTTAATACATGCATGGCATCACGGGATTCAAATTAAGTTTCAATTCAGGCCAACAACCGTTTAAATATATAGTATACTTAGGAAAAGTATGGTACACAGAACGCGTATATAGATTAACTCAATTTATCCTTGTGCGAAACTTTTTTTGACAAAGAAATTTAGAGGAAAAATACAAAATAATACTTACTTGCAATTTTCGCATTTGAACCTCGAGCTCTTCCGTCTGATATTTTCTCCACACCAGTCACATCTCCTAGCACGTAATGTCCATGTTCTCTTTTTAAACCTAAAATTCATCAGAAAGTAAATTGTATTGTGATTAAATGTCAATTAATCAAAATCTAGCTTCAAAATAAAAGTACTCTCATTTATTTTATTGAAAAAAAAACCTTTATATTATGCAATAAATGTTAACCTTTCATATGCATACATGGAGATCTTCATCCAGAAGACCATAATTACATCAAATAATGATTATTGCTACATTCATTATACATATGTGTTAAAAATATATCTCTAAATAGAATGTAAGCAAATGGCTATTATCATTAAAATTTCCTACCTGTGTTTTCTTTGCAAATTCTCACTACCAGACGGTTTAGGTGGTCTTCTTGGGCCGATTACGACAGTATCTTTGCCTGTGTAAAAACCATGGCACATACAGTTATTACCAGATTTAAACTGAGTGCCTTCCATGAGGTCAAAGTTTTGAGACTGTCATTCCTACGTACAGACAATTGTTGGAATACAACAGAGCATATGCAATAAGTTATTTTTTCTAATTGATTGCTATTTGCCCATTGCTGTTAGTGATCTCCTGGCCAACAGCAACATGTAATGTGAAGCTTTATAGAACGTTGTACCATAGCTCTCATCGTAGAAAGAGTTTTAAAGGCCAGTATCCATCACTTAAGTACACCACCCCCCTTCCCGCGTTAATATTTTTCATGTTTTCCAGCCAGTTCAGTCTGCAGATAAAAGGGAAAAAACAAAAGTAACTCTCCCTACATTAATTGCCACCAGTGAAGACAACTGCAAAACTAATCATGAACTAGCCCATAACATCTGCCCCACATACACACTTGCTGTAAAGTACTAAATAAAAAGAACAGTAACTGCAATGATAAGTAGATTGATTAACATTTGACTGTGATGGTATTATACAATGCATTTTCAAATTGAAATGATATTTAAAAACGTCAATACAGTGAATCATTCATTCATTCAGTCAGTTGTGTTTCTTGGATCAATAAAGTAATAAATGGTATAAATGAAATGGGAATTGACAGTTTTGTATTTGTACCTGGACTGCCTCCTTGATTAGTGATGGCTTTCTGATCAGCAGTAGTGACGGTATCACTGGTGGTTTCTTGGTCATTGGAAGCTGCTGAATCAGTGGTATCTTCTTGATTACTAGTAGCTTCTTCGACACAGGATCCCTCTGCGTATTCCGGTTTATATGACTTCTCTTCTATACAGGAATAAAGTAAAGAGGGTTAAATTCAATATTTAAATATAATTTAGTCATCAGGGCATGTTATCTACTACGTATACCCATAAAATAAAAGAAACACACTCAGTCTAATGAATTACAATAAAGTATGTCATGTATTTCAAAGGTAAATAATAAAAAATATGCAACACAAGAAGAATGAACAGGAACCGATGTGACCATTAATTTGAATTCAAATGAACTTCACATTGGATTACGAATATATGGAATCGTGGAAATATGAAAGAGACATTGAAATGAACTAAAGTTTATCAAAAGTAACAACATGTAAAATTAATCAAGTGAAGAAAACTGAAACAAATAGGAAATGTAGGTAGTATAATTGCAGTATTTGTCAAATACACCTAAACGATATCGGTCTAAAAGTCAAATTTTCAACCGACTTGGAGAACTTTGAATTTCGGAAGGGGGGCTCCAATGGCGATTTGGACTGGGATGTGCCACCAAGTGAGTCGCTACTAGATTGTGGTAATTCCGGCATAAGTAATGATCTCAACCACTGTATATAAAACCGACCCATTGCTGGAAAATCGTTTAATCATGGATTACATACAGGTAGATTTACTGAACCATTGCGGCACTTTCTTGTTTAAAATTTCCTCCGAGTCAAAAGTGAAAAGTATAGCAGGGGATATACGTTTATATATTTATCTCATCTTACCTGAATTATCTAAGTTTTTCAGGTTCTAATGCCTCTGTGCAACATACAGATCACGTTTCACTTTATCAATAAATAACGTACTACTCAACCACCCACCTTTCGCTACCGACTTATACCTAATTACCTAACTATGTATGCACCTACCTATCTACCTACCTACCTACCTACACCTACATAACTACCTACCTCCATACATACATACATACCTGCCTAACTTACCTACCTACCTACCTACCTACCTATGTACTTACTTACTTGCCTACCTACCCATCTACCTACCTACCTACTTAGTACCTATCACCTGCCCACCTCCATACCCACCTACCTATTTAGTACCTATCACCTACCTACCTAACTATGTTTATTACTGATAAATTACGGTCCAGCGGTTTTTGAGTTTAAGTCACACACACACACACACACACACACACACACACACACACACACACACACACACCACCCCCTGCCTATAGCACTACTGATCAGTTCAGTTATGCTTATTCAAAAATCATTAATAGTGCAATTATCCAGATTTAAACTGAATGCCTCCCGTAAGGGAATCACTAATTATGCAAATAACTCATTTAAATAAAAAAAACATGGTAACAGGCTTTGTTTTTGGACAAGCGTGCTTTCTTAAGTTAATGTATTTGCCAAATTATACGTAATTTGAAGAGTGCATGATACTGCTTAATTACTAGATATTGTTCATTATTCAAAATACTCATTAAAAGGTAAAAGTTGTAGGTTGTAGTATGGTTGATATATGTTGATATATGTATCATATTATTCGAAATTTGAAGCTTGCATTTTTAAGATACAACATAGTTACCTAAAATCATTAATTATGCAATGTTTTCATTAAAACTGTATGCTATAGCACCAAATTTTATAGGACGTACATGCTTTGTTGTGGTTAACATTATCTACTAAATGGATAAATGTGTATTTCCATCGATTTGTGTCGTTTATTTTGTTCCGGGTGCACATACATACATACACGGATAGACGTACAGACGTACAGACAGACAGACATACAGACATACAGACAAAGCATAACATAACCTCCCCTTACTAATAAATACATGACAAATATATAGCTGAATAAATAAACCAGCATTATGACTTCGTCAGTCAATGCTTTGGTTTGCACTTTAAGAATAACTGACCTATTTTGGAACTTTGCAAATTTGAAGGTCCTTGCGTCTGCATGTGTAGCATACAAGAATCACGATCACAAGCCTGTTCTTTACAATGTGTATGACACTCATACCTATAACAAATCATAGAATACAAACCTCTCCACGTTATTGAATTGTATGAATGTGTTGCAACAAATGAAATTGGTTATACAGCAACAATAGAGGTGTTGCTAAAATCTGGTTCCAAGATGCATTTCGCGTATCCACAACAATGCCATGTTCTGTATGTGCAGGGGGAGGGGTTTACACATCCTGCTGGGGGGGGGGGTGTCACCTGACCGCACGCTAGGTTTACCAGTAAATCCCACCTTTGTCATAATGGCGTTTACTTTGTGTTCAAGTAAATTCAGTCAGAATTAAGGAAATAAGCGGAATTTACGGGGATGGGGATGGGCTTAGGAGAATATATTTTGGTCAAATGTACCTATAAACTTTAGTAGCGCCCCCCCCCCCCCACAATGCTAGTACAGATTTTTATATATAGAATTAAATTATATGGTAACCCCCCCCCCCTGATTCCTTTACAAGTAGATGTCCCATGCTTTGCATTGAGAGATCTCACTGCACATTGGGTTGTAACCATTACTTGGAGATAGTTAGTCAACAGGGCTTTCCATTGCAATCTTGATTGTGGAAAGAAACAGAATTACCATGGTCACTAGTGGGAGGACGGGGGACACCCCCTCCCACGGTGAGTAAATCTTTTGAAAATGAAGACATGTAGGGAGGCTATTGAGAGTCGTACAATTTCAAACCAAACACATTTATTGAATGCCATAGATAGAGTACTTGAATATTGTCTTCAATATTCGTCAAATGATTAAAGAATAAACAATCACATTACCTGGCAGTCACCCACCTCATTGTATTCCAATATAGGTTGAAGAACTTTTTGCGGCAAACCCACAAGAAATTTTACAAATGTACTTGGTAAGTGACTACTCCTTAGGTTAAACATGGTTCAAATTATGAGCAAAGTAATTCGTGACACACCCTTTAAGTTTCAGACCATCAGGAATGTCAAGGCCCCCTTTGCTCAACCATTTTTTCCTCAAGCCCCCCCGCCCATCCATCCCGCTGTACATTTTGTTCGTTTCTTAAAGAGGTCAACATGTTTCTCCTTCGTTTCAAATGGTTATGGTATTTCGAATGTAATAAAGACAAAACAAGCCTAAATTTCACAACATAAGTGACGGTGCTTCACACAATGCATCTGGGAACCGGGACTACTAGTAAATAAAATAAGCAACATATGACATGTATTTAATGTTGTATACACAATTTCGTACTTTATATTTTCAATTAGATATGTCCATGTCTCTTAATTGTCACTGTAGTGTCCATGTCTCCAAGTATTTCACGTATCACTTAATACATGCATGGCATCACTGGATTCAAATTAAGTTTCAATTCAGGCCAACAACCGTTTAAATTCATAGTACACTTAGGAAAAGTATGGTACACAAAACGTGTATATAGATTAACTCAACTTACCCTTGTGCGAAACTCTTTTTGACAAAGAAATTTAGAGGAAAAATACAAAATAATACTTACTTGCAATTTTCGCATTTGAACCTCGAGCTCTTCCATCTTATATTTTCTCCACACCAGTTACATCTCCTAGCACGTAATGTCCATGTTCTCTTTCTTTTAAACCTAAAATTAATCAGAAAGTTTAAGTCAAATGTAAATGTGATCAAATGTCATTTAATCAAAATCTAGCTTCAAAATAAAAGTACTCTCATTTATCTTATTGAAAAAACAAACCTTTATATTATGCAATAATGTTAACCTTTCATATGTATACATGGAGATCTTCATCCAGAAGACCATAATTGCATTAAATAATGATTGTTGCTACATTGATTATACTTATATGTTAAAAATATATCTCTAAATAGAATGTAAACAAATGGCTGTTATCATTAAAATTTCCTACCTGTGTTTTCTTTGCAAATTCTCACTACCAGACGGTATAGGTGGTCTGCTTGGGCCGATTACGACAGTATCTTTGCCTGTGTAAAAACCATGGCACATACAGTTATTACCAGATTTAAACTGAATGCCTTCCGTAAGGGCAAAGTTTCGAGACTGTCGTTCCTACAGACAATTGTTTGAATACAACAGAACATATGCAATAAGTTATTTTTTTCATTCATTGCTATTTGCCCATTGCTGTGTGATCTCCTGGCCAACAACAACATGCAATATGAAGGTTTATAGAACGTCGTAGCATAGCACTCACGTAAAAAGAGTTTTAAAGGCCAAAAAAATTGTTTCTGGTCAGCGCCCATCACTTAAGTACCCCCTTCCCGCGTTAATTTCTTTTTCATGTTGTCCAGCCAATTCAGTCTGCAGATGAATGGGAAATCACAAAAGTAACCCTCCCTACACGTACATTAATTGCCACCAGTGAAGACAACTGCAAAACTAACCATGAACTAGCCCATGACATTTGCCCCACATACACACTTTCTGTAAAGTACTAAATGAAAAGAACAGTAACTGTAATGATAAGTAGATTGGTTAACATTTGTTAAGAACGTAAAAAAAATAATCACATCGTCGCACCACTTTAGACAACATTTCCTGACAAACTATTTTTTCCTTTTTAGTGACCTACCGAAAATATGCCAATAACCTATTAAAACTAAAAGCTACTTTAGTAATATTTTCTGGACATGTGTGCTTTGGTATCGCAAATGTATGTACCAAATTACAATGAATTTGAAGCGTGCATCCTTGAGATACAGTCTAATTACCGAAAACATTAATTACGTAAATTGCTCATTAATATTCACGGGATTTTTATCAAAACCTAATCAAGTCTTGCCATTGCCCTACGGAAATACGTCTTCAAAATTTTGTTTGAATTGAGGAAGCCGTTATGGAGAAAACGATGACACAGACAGACAGACAGACAGACAGACACACACACACACACACACACACACAGACTAAATACCCACCCACTAAATACATTTCTTCCTTACGGAAGAAAAAATGTATGAATGATTGCTCAGACTTACACTAATGGCAAGGATAGGTAGTTTTAAAGAATTGCAAAATATGGCATGTTTAAACACTATATTATGTATTAAAGGACCCTATTGGCATTAAAGAGGTATGGTAAGACCGGTGTAATGAATGTACGGTGCAAATGAGTGGTCAAACCGAATACGTAATGCACCTTCAAATATATATTGTTATACACTTGATTATTATGGTATGCAATTTCAGCTAAATTTCCCCTTTCCTGAAATGGCTGAGTGCATAAATCATATAATAATAATATAAACATTCTTGTTGATTTTAAGGTAGTTAAATAGTATAAGATCTACCTACCCTCATTTTCTTACCTATACTTTCATTATAAAAAAATTGAATATATATTCTGAAAATATATGCAATAAAATTTGGGCGTTCCCGAATTACGTAAACAGTTAGGATAGCTCGAAGTTGATGCACTTTTAGAAAAATCACATGATTTTTTTAATTCCAATGTGTTTAGCAGACTTAGCCAGTAGTTAATTATTTTATGCGGCCTATTTTTTTCATATGATGTCAAAGAGTTTTTTCATTCATGCATTTTATGAAATTTCGATCATACCTTATTTCCCCTAGCAGTTTATATGTGTTTTTCTTTCTCATTTTAATCCTACATTCACTTATTTCTAGGTAATGTAATCACATATTCGTGAAATTTACACCCAAATTCAAAGCAAACAAATTATTAGCTTCTAAATTAAAACATATCTGTGCTCATTTTCTTGTTCATATTGATATTGTATTTTTCTTTATATTATTAACTTAAGATTGAATGTAAAAAAACAGGGTCCCAGAATTAATTTCTTTTTTAAATTTGTTATGCCTATATTTCTTAAGTGAGGTGTGCCAAAGAAAGTTTTATCCCATGATACCTTGCGCCAGTGCGACTTTTTGACGTTGTATGTACGTTCCCAATGAGTAATATTATTTCATTTAATATTTAACCCATATTTAAATTTACAATGAATTAGAAATAAACACTTTCCATGTGATAAAGTTTGTTTTAAAACTTCAAGTTCAACGACCAGCTGGCCATGATGTTAAATGTGTATATAAAGCAACGACAAATGTACACTTGAAAATATAAAGTTACCAAATAGATTCATTGGAAGATGTATGATAATGAAATGAATGCAGACCTGCTAGACTTATGAGAAAGGGATACTAAGATTGCATATGGTAGATGTGGTATCACAGACGCCTTGACTAAGGATTCTGCCAGTAACTTTACCTGGGGGGGGGGGGGGCAGCTCCAATGAGATGGGAACTGAGATGTGCCACTCAAATGAGTCGCTTTTCCATGCAACAATTTCCGTACATTTGACAGGCAGGTTTTCATTGAATTCACTTAACATGGTCAATAAACGTGGTTACCCCTTTTTTATGCTTGTGTAATATCCCATTACAAGGCGCCAATTACATACATATTACGACGAGTAAAACCTCCAATGTGGTTTTTGTAAAGTTTGTGGCATGCATGTACTTCCGGCGTGAGTAGTGATCTAAACAACGACATTGTATAATAGCGGGTCAAATCTTTTAGTTGTCGTCCGTTTTTTTGGTGGTAAATATCCTTAGAAATAAGTAGGTTAAACTTTATTAAAACATATGCGGCCATTTTTGAACTGAACCTTCCAGTAACTACAGCAGTGGAATATGGGTATTTACATATATCTAATCTTACCTAGGGTATCCATGGCTTCAGGTTCTAATGCCTCTGCGCCAACTGCACCATATAGATCACGTTTCACTTTGTCCATAAACTTTTCATTCATGTCTTTCATGGAGGGAAGTACTTCAGTTCTTAGTTTTTCCTTCATCTCTTGTGACTTCTTGAAGTAAACTTCTGGTCGTCTAAGAATCAGGCATATCTGGTCTTTAAACTTCTCAACATCTTCCATATCGACCACACAAATATATTCATGGTCTGGAAAGTGTTTTCTGATCATATCATGACAGGGGGAATGCATAGAAACCAGGAAAGGTACCCCAATCGCCATGGCAGCCAACATCAAGTGATAAGAATTCAACCCAGGGGATGGTGGGATAAGGATAAGATGGGAACAACGAATTTCCCTTTCCATGTATTTTGAAGTGGGCATGGAGGAGGGAACTATCCTGAGGTGAGAATGTGGCTTAAGCTTTCGCCTGTAGTAGGATTCTTTAGCTTCCGGAATGCTAAGAATTCTCCATCGCGGAGGTTCGGTAAGCATTGTGTGGAAGTTCCCAGCAACGTTGTTGATGGCTTTCGCGAGTTTAAGATGGTTTTTCATTTCTCGAAAATCATATTCCTCCAAAAATGATAAAATTTGACGTGTTGGATTTTCAGCCTGTAAAGTAGGTTGGTTTGAATTCAAATGTCTATTGTCTGCTAAGAGGGAAAGGAGAAAATGGTCCACTTCAGTATCTTCAAATCTTTGTTTAAAATCATTGAAAGTCTTCTCATCGAAGGAAACCACTGCGCTGGTTAACTTACTCTCATCTTCCAATTGTTCAAGTCTTTCTCTCAATTCACCATCGTCACAGCCTACAACGACAGGAGAGACGTCAGACGGCCAAACATTCGCTAGGTAATATCGCGCCTTAGGAACTAATTTCTCGACGATTAAAGACGCTGCATCGGATGTTATGAACGAAAACCCAACTCCTATTTCTATATTACCTATTTCAAACAATTTTGGAAAGTATGCTTCGAATGCAAGGAACCACTGGGGACGCGGTTTGTCTCGTTTGAGTGATTTTCTAGGCTCCGGCGAAATGAGCTCAACGTTGTGGTCCTTCGCGTCTTTGCTTTCTTGTTCTATCATTTTTAACACGGTGCAATACACTTTAAGACCGACTTTATTAAATAGATAGGCAAGGAGTCTTACAGCGGCTGATGCCCCACCCTCAAAGGGTAATCCCCACCTGTCACTAATGATCAGAACAGCTGGACGTTGATTGATTGGTTGATCACTCATTTTATCGCCTACAATGTAATAACAGAAACATGTACATTGCATTGAGGACCATTAATGTACAATGTTATATCTACGTATTTTGCTTTCAATGAGAATCGTTGTCGTCGTCGTCGTCGTCGTCGTCGTTGCTGTTGTTGTTGTTGACCCTACCCCTCTCCTTCTATACCAGATGTAAACGGAATGCCTTTCGTAAGAGCGAAACCTTAGAGTTGTTTCCTACACACATTGTTGGAATACAAAATCTGAGCTATAGCTATTATACATAATGTACTGTTTTACTATGAAACTATATAGAATTTAATGCCTACATTTTTAGGTTTTAAACAAATTGTTTGGTTCCGGTTACTTGACCCCACCTAGTTTTCCACTGCCGATCCTAAACTTTTTTTTATGTATTCGAGATAAAATAAAATCGCGAAAATTGTGTGACGTCTCGCGAGAAATAGTGACATAAACTTAAAGAGACAATATAATACTGTTCTTCCAATCTGTAATGTCTGTACATCTGATGAGAAGAAACCAATAACACATACACCATGTGGAAAACAACGGAAAACATAACTACCTAAACTAGACACTCACACATGAAAAAAATATATGTAAAAAAATAAAATAAAAATCTACCTACCCCACCTATTCTAAAATTGAGCGTAATCGAAACCACGCTTTTTTACGCCTTAAGATATCACCTAATTACCGTAATAGAATTAATTACTCAAACAAACCATTAAGATTATAAACTATACATCATATCATCAAGGTGCGTTAAAATCATTGTTATTATTCGTTTGTATTACACGGACTGACTGCCAGGGACCTGATCGTTAGGCTGATTGCCAGTCCGATCGTTAGGCTGATTGCCAGTCCGATCGTTGGGCTGACTGCCAGGGGTCCGATCGTTGGGCTGACTGCCAGGGGTCCGATCGTTAGGCTGATTGCCAGGGGTCCGATCGTTAGGCTGATTGCCAGGGGTCCGATCGTTGGGCTGACTGCCAGGGGTCCGATCGTTGGGCTGATTGCCAGGGGTCCGATCGTTAGGCTGATTGCCAGTCCGATCGTTAGGCTGATTGCCAGTCCGATCGTTGGGCTGACTGCCAGGGGTCCGATCGTTGGGCTGACTGCCAGGGGTCCGATCGTTGGGCTGACTGCCAGGGGTCCGATCGTTGGGCTGACTGCCAGGGGTCCGATCGTTGGGCTGACTGCCAGGGGTCCGATCGTTGGGCTGATTGCCAGGGGTCCGATCGTTGGGCTGACTGCCAGGGGCCCGATCGTTGGGCTTCGTAATTATTGGAGGCATACATCACCGCACGTAAATCGATCAGCATTGATTCATTAACATTCAAAGGAAGTACCTCAAAAGAAATAACGAGAAGCATAACGGACTCGACAGTATTTTTTTAACGGGTGAATTTACAATATACCGTTATATTGTAACTCCAACAACGTCTTCTTAATGTACACTTTGAACTCTAAAAACTGACAGTTCATTTGAAGAAAACCATCAATTGTAGTGATCATGTGACATTAAAATTCAATGGCGATTGGCCAAAATAACGACAACCTACTACAACTGTTATTTCTAAAGCTATTGGAATTTTCCATCACGCAGCTTAAGGAGCCTGTAATAATTAATAATAATAAAGGGAGGGGAGGGGGTACTAGGAGATCATATTTTACAGAACGGTTCTTGGGGAGGGATGTAGTTTGGAAAAAAGTGAGTGTCACATTTTGCTTTGACCCAGTGTATTGTCTTACTATATTATTTTGTGATGTTGGCATCCCACCGCTGCCACCACTGTC